>NC_039364.1:114304060-114454218 GCF_003573695.1 Papaver somniferum
TTACAATGAAGCACTAAAAGTAACTAAGGCGGCCGAAGGCCGCTGCAATTTTTTGGAAGAAATCGCATAGTTTATGAGCAACTGTTAGCCCATGTCTATACTATATCATATGAAAAACAACCTCATTTTTTGAATGGTGAAGAATAGAGGTCATCATCAAATGAACAACAACGACAGTCGAAAGAAAATAACAATCAACAACAATGGATTATTGTAATGAAAGAGATTGGAACGCGAAAGAATTATAATACTCACTGAACATGTTCTTTTCATAGCAACAAAATGCAAAAGAAAAGTACTAATATCAAAAAGCATGGGAGGAGCATATGAACATAACATCTTTATAATGGCGACTGAACTAATGGACGTGATGACTAAACTAGTGAAACTGGTGTCCTAAATATTTGTGCCCCTTAAACTTTCCCTCCCAGCTTCTCCTGTTCTCCCTTCCTCTTACTCTGCAGATGAAGAACCACCTAAAGATCTTGGAAAGTGGACGGATGTTTGAGCTTTGGGAACTAAATTACTTTCACCTGGTGGACTAATTTAACGGCCTTGGTGGACTAACTAATAAAATTTAATTTTTCTAAGGGTTAAATTACTAACATGTTAAGATTTATGAGAAAAATGGGGGGGCTACAGCCAGGGTTAGCCCCTTTGATTCCGCCACTGCTTTCGAGAGATCTCTAATGCAAAAACACAGAGAATACTTGGTAAAACCATTCAAAAAATACAGTAAGACAATAACATGACCATGAATCTCCAATAGAGACACAATCAGGGCAAGATACAGGATCATCAATTAAATTGGTAAATTTTACTGTTCTGTTAAATTCATTCAGTAACTGAAATTAAAATGAGCTTCCCTAAGTTCACCCATAATTAAATCAAGCTGGTTTAACATCACGGGCATCTTTCAATTGAAATTTCATGTTAATTTAAAGCAGAAATTTTCCATCAAGATCAGTCTGCTCTAATTCATTATCAAACGACACAATTTTCACCATTGAACAGACCCAAATCATCAAATCAAAGTCTATGATACTCAATTTCACTTAATTTAACTTCAGCATAATCAAAATTAAACAATCACACACACACACACACACACACACACAAAGAAGAAGCAGAATTCCTAAATTAATCAATTAAAGAAAGAACAAAGCATGTTTCCCATTAAAATCAGATTAAGTATTAATTCAAAGCTTCAACTATATACTCATTAGCAATAATTTTTCAGTTGAATCTACTATTGTTCACCATAACCAACAAAAAAGAAGGAAATACACAACCCAAAATCAAAATCAAACTAAGAAGAGTAACAACCTGAGTTGCTGAACCCTAACATTACTTTCTCTCTTGAATTACTATGCATCTTCTTCTCCCTTCTTCTTCGGCTTCCTGTAATTCTCTTCAATATGTTTAGCCATTACGATCCCAGTATTTACAAGCTTTTTAATGTTAGGAACATTGTAGTTCTGAGCAATATAAATCCCGAATCCCGTACCGAGTATGATCTGAAATCCACTCCTAATTATCCCCATTTCTTGTTTGATTAAACTAACTAGGGTTTTCAAAACAAGAACAAATTAGGGGTTTTCAATTCAAAGAAATGGTTTGTTGAACACTCTAAGATGAAGGGTGAGATTGGATTGGACTGGATTTGAGTGTAGGGGGGATTTTAAAAGAATTTTTTTTCAAGGCTTCTTCTTTTCCCCCAAGCTATCTTACTTAGGTTACAAGATATGAAGTATGACCCCCTCTCCCAAGCTTCTACTTGGTTTCGTTTTTTTTCCTTCTTGTTTTGAAACAATTATTTAGACAAATTGTTCTGTCCATTCGATTACATTTCATCCTATGGTTGTCAATCTCGATGGCTTGGCAACTAGTATAACCAAGGCTCCGGAGTCCGGATCTTCTGTCCCTGGAGCAAGAGAACCCTGTGCCTCTGTCTGCACGAATTGCTAATTGACGCGTGTCCGTGTTGTTTATATTTTGAAGTTCTTAACTTCTTATTTTCAACTGAGTGAAGGGAGAGGGACGTCCTAGCTAGCAATTCGGGGTACGGGAGTAGTTTAGGACGGCATAGTACGGGAATTATACGGGTTCACATAAGTCGGATTCGGTCAAATATCGGTCAATGATTCGTTATTCGGGGAGTAGTTCGGAACGGATATGTACGGATATAGTTCGTGTTAGAAATGTGAGTTCGGTGTTCAAAATTCGTCACTATCAAATTATAAAATTTTAAAATTTTAGGTTGGGATAGTTTAGTTTGTGCTAGAAATGAAATATATAATAAATATCATCTAATTATATCAACTAGGAGCGGTTAGCCTAGTGGTTCAGAGGTAGTTTAAGGGAACTAAGAAAAATAGTTTTCCTTATTCTCTATCCCCAATTTTACTACTCCCCATCCACATTGACTATCATTCGCAATTATCTTAAGTACCATCCAAATAAATCTTAAAAAATCCCGAATCTTACATTTTTTGTTGGTATTTTCAGAAATTAGGCTTAGTCCTATGGGCTAGATATCTAGCTGCTAGATTGACCATCCACGTCATCCTGGGCAACCTCCTAATTCCTATGGTATTGTTAATCTAGCAGCGAAACGTTGAATAAAACAGCGCTAAACGTCGAATGGTTCGACGCTAGATAATTTTATTTTTTAAAAAACTAATCATTATCTCTCTCTCCAATTTTTCCTCTCTCTCTCCCTTTTTTTCCTCCCTCTTCTCCCTCTTTTTTCCCTCTCTCTCTCTCCCTCTTTTCTTCTCTCTCCATCACATTCTCTCTCAAAAATTAGTAAAATATATAGTGCGCCGAATGGTTCGGCGTTTATGTCACTTTTTGAGCGCCGAACGGTTCAGCGTTTCAATCTCGCTGATAGTTGGACTGCGAGCACTTGTTAGGTGAGAGAACTATCAACTATCACTGTTAACTTTTTTCCAACACTTTTTTCTTGATTTGCAACACTTTTTGGCCAATCTAGCACTCCAATCTAGCCCATAGGGGTTAGCCTTAAGCTCAGAGAGAGAAGACTAAATTATAGTCAGGCACACATATAAAAAACGTCTGAATGTAGACGTTCACAAGAATAACGTTTGAGTCTTGGGCGCTATTATAGGATACGTCTGGTTTGGGCGCATATAAGTTGGCGGACTCTTTACAGAAGAGATCAAAAGAAAAGGATCACAGAATAAAAAAACTAGGTGCAATTAAGGTTCAGTTACCGTTAGTCAATCAAATCGATAATCGAAAACTAAAATAAAAAATATGATTTTAGCTTCTAATCAACAGTACTTCTAGACATTTCTTGATCTCACAAAAGTCTTTAAAGGAAGCAGACATAAAAGATTTCACCTAATTAGGTTACTCTCTTCTCCTATTTAGGTGAGTATTACGAATAATACTACTAGTCGGCTTCCCACACAGATTATATAATGAAGTGCGTACATTGTGGGATAAGTTTGTAAGAAGTGCAAACTTCAATATTTATAGATCAGGGTAGTTTGGACACCAAGAAATTTTCAAAATCGAAAATATCAAAAGATATGCAATAAATACAAATTTTCGGTTTTGTCTAATTCCAGCTAATATCCAACTAATATATCGAAATCTCTCATGGATGACAACTCAATATTAGCTATCATACAAGTGTACGTTACAAATATATTCTCCAGAGATATGTTTTAATTACCGGTAAATCAAAGCCATATTACTTCGAAAATCTAAATAAAAAGTTCTCTATTTCTTGGATCTCACCTTGAGTATCAAGAATATATTTGACCAGTAAATAAATAATAGTTTAGCACGTGTTCAAATACTATGACGATATTGTGAACTTTCCAACATAGCAACTCATATTCCGAAATCTTTGTAAACCCTAAAGTATATATAAAAAATCAGAAATGCACTTATTATTATGGACCGGTCTTGCAAAAGATCCCCAAAGGTATGGATTTGTCCTGCTAATAGGGTTCATTCAACAAAAGATCCATGAGATTCCTTTCAACAACGAAACACGTTTCAGAAGTCTACTTCATTAAATTCATGTAGTTAAACATAGTTTTCTAGGCATGAAATCAACCCAAAGTTCAACACACAATCTAGTAACGAGTTACAAAATAGTGTTAAAGATTGTTAGAGCGTTGCTCGGTCGAAATCACATGCATTGCTATATCAAGCATGTTTGTCAATATTAGTGATCAAAACTATATGTCTTGATTTCTAGTATACTTATGACTAAGTCTCGGTCTAGGATAGTTAGGAATAGTTGAGCTCCAGACTCCATGGAGATTATCTTGCAAAGACGAAGAACTACTCAAGGAACCGGTGGAACTTCATCCGATTAAAAGGTATGTGGAGACTTGAACTCATCTTGTCACTCAAAAGTCTATCTACTCTATCTACTCTTGAGACAACAGTCGTATAAGTACGATAGTTTTCATACATACACGCTTGATATTTCGAGCGGAGTTTACTCGCCTATCTTTTTCTAGAAATATGCGTTGGTAAGCTTTTGCTTTAACCATCTTCATCTTTACCCGTGACGAAAGTCATGATGACGTTTCAATCTTGAAAATAGCTTTGATGACGATAGCCGATTCTTTATGTCTAACGACTATTATAACATTATAGAAGAATGTTTCAATGATTGAAATGTAGAGTTGAGAATATGTAACCACCTATGGATGTAAGCATTTAGTGTGTTCGCACGTTGTGTATAAATCCATGTGTCGGAAACCAAGTGTGTGCATATGTGTACATGCGGTATTGGTTAAGGAGACAGGTTGGGTATGCGTACCCGTACGCATACTGGCGGAAGTTCGCGTTCGTGAAATTGAATGCTTTGTTACCAAGATACGGTTGAAAGATATTATCTTGGATAAATCAGGTTTTTCATCTAACGGTGAATATTGAATGCTTTGTTACCAAGATAACTTGGATTGCAAACCATGATTTGAAAACTATATAAGGAAACGTCTAGCAACTGTGCAAGACTAATCCCCACACCTCCTGTGTGATACTAGTTGGTTTGCTAGAGTCGATTCTCCTTTAATCGTAGGTTTCTTCTCGAGACCCTGTCGATTAACGACTGAAAGACTTCATTTGGATTGTGAAGCTAGACGAAACTACTTCTCTTGTAGTTGAGCGATCTGATCTTGCCATTTTCTATCGTACGAGTTCAATTGAAATAATTGACTTGAGATTATATCTCCCATAGGGCAAGATAAAAATAAATCACAAACATCTTCGTCTCATCGTTTGTGATTCCGTAATATCTAGTTTCGCTACCATACGATTTAGATTATTGTGAGGTGATTGATAATACTAGGCTGTTCTTTGGGAATATAAGTCCAGTTTATCAATTGGTTCTTGTCCACCTTGATTTTTATCAAAAGACATAACAAAATTTTTAGGTTTATCAGTGGGAGACAGATCTATCTATCTTTTTAGACTTTTTCGTGTGATACAGATTTGTTTATCAAAGTCTTCGACTTTGAGTCGTAGCAACTCTTAGTTGTGGGTGAGATCAGCTAAGGGAATCAAGTGCGTAGTATCCTGCTGGGATCAGAGACGTAAGAAGCGCAACTTTACCTTGAATCAGTGTGAGATTGATTAGGTTTCAACTACAGTCCAGACCGAAGTTAGTTTGTAGTAGGCTAGTGTCTGTAGCGGCTTAATACAGTGTGGTGTTCAATATGGATTAGGTCCCGGGGGTTTTCTGCATTTGCGGTTTCCTCGTTAACAAAACTTCCGGTGTCTGTGTTATTTCTATTCCGCATTATATTTTTTTATATAATTGAAATATCACAGGTTGTGCGTTGTATCGATCAATAGTGAAATCCAACCTTTGGTTGTTGATTGGAAATTGATTGATCCTTGGATATTGGTCTTTGGTACCGTCCAAGTTTATCATCCTTGTATTTGATAAAGACTCGCAAATTCCTATTTGCTTGAGTAAAGATCAAAGCAAGTGAAAGAGATATTAACTCCTCTATATAGTTTTCTCTAGATTGAGTCTGACTGTCTAGTTGATTCTCTATAAAGTATATTGGAGTTAGTCCATACAGATTGCTAATCGAAATATTAGGTGAGGTTGTTAGACCCCCGCATTTTCAAAAGATAAACGTCATATAATAGTGTATATTCTTCATTTACACTTTGACCATACTAAAATGATCAAGTCATCACTACTAGAGATGCATATATATATAATTTGTACGTTATGTTTTCGATATAAACGACTTTAAAGAAACTTATATAGAAATGGAAACAAGTCAAGTCTGTATTACTACCCGCGAATATGAGGATGATGTGTTCGTTGAAGTTGGTGCGTCTTCGGGTTCTTCAAAGTAACAAAAGTTTATCTCAACATTTCTAGACTTCCTAGTCTAACCTAACAAAGTTGAATCTAGTAATATAATCAAGCTCCCTCGAGTTTTGGAACTAAAATACGGTAACCAACTTGACATACCAACGCTAGAGTTTAACCGAGTAATGCTCTAACATTCATTAACAATATTTGCATAATAGTAAGACCTAGTAGACCCAATACGATAAGGACCCCACAAGTCAATATGCAACAATTAAAGAGGCTGATTAAAAAATGAAGATGAAAGATTGAAAGATAGTTTATGACTTCTACCCAACTTACAAGCATTACAAAAGACTAGTTTAACAAACGATAAAGAATCTAGAAAGAGAGATGTGCAAATTCGAGAATTTAATTCGAGTAAGTACACTTGAAAGTGATGCAAAAGGAGGTGTCTTATTGAAGTTAACGCAACATAAACCATTCTTATGTGGCCATTTCAAAAGATTCCTTTTTGAAGGTCAGATCCTTCACATAAAAACCGAATGAACTTTGGTAAACTTGTAAACTTTGGTCAAAGGATAAAGAGCAGCTATTATCTTTGGTAAACTTGTGAATCGAAAACAAATTTTGAGAATATTTGGGAACCAAAAGAATATTGGTAAGTCTGGAAAATTGATCAAGAACATGTTTAATAACACTACCAATGTGAGAGATATATGCATACCTTGACCACTAGCAGTAGATACCATTTCATCACCATCATAAGGAAAACAAGTTGTCAAATAGTTAGCATAAACAGTAAAATGATTGCACCACTATTAACAAATCAAGTATCTTCATCAAAAATATCAGAAAATCTAAGCATTGCCCGAAGATTAGCTGGTGATCTTCCTTGATAAGAAAAGTCGAGCCTCTGATTGTACTCAAGAGCTACATGACCAATTTTTCACAAATTTGACATGCAGGTCCATCAACAACAACATTATTATACCATGTTTTCTTGAAAATAAATTTGGATTAGAGATTCTATCACCTCTAATATACCCAAAATTATTTTTACGAGGTCCAGGTGCAGGTTAAGCAGATATAGACATATTGGAGTTAATAACAACAAACGCCTTTGCATCAGATTCAGATTTATGATTACTTACTACCATTTCTTCACTCATTAACAAATTACACAATTCATTTATTGATGAGGTGCCAATCCAACGAACTAATTGTTATGCTTCATCAAATACTTTTCAAGAGTATAATGATAAGTATAAGAGAATAAAACTAGCCTAAGCAAAGGTAAAGATGAAATTTTTTCTCTAGCTATGTGCAACTGTTTTATGCCCTAAAAGTGTCTCTCCATTCTGAAGTCAAATTTCCTTTATATATGTCTTCAAAATCCCCTTTTGAAAAATCCTTTAGATTAGATTTAGGGTTATTCGGTTTTTGGTACTCAGGTTTTGACCGAAAACTGGGATTGGTAATATTTTTCCAGCCTTTGCGTTTGGTACTTGGAGAAACGTTGACCCCATGTTAACTCCGTCAAGTGATGATATGTTTAAGCATTTGACTTATTTAATTTTTTTGAGGCCCCTTAAATTATAAACCATTTCTTATTTCACCCTATTGTGCAGTGTAGTTTAACCGCGACATGTGTAAGGTTAATAATCGTTGATATAATGATTTATATCTCGAAAATAATAAAGGTTGTACATATAGTTTATTTGGAAGACGCCACATGTCTGAATCCAAAGTGGTCCATCATGTGGTGATTTCCATCTCGAAGAAAATCAATTATAAAAAGTAAATCTTTTTTTTTTAACCAAAATAAATCCCTTTATATAAACCATAAAGAACAAACGTTCATCTCCTTATTCCTTTTCCACTAGTCGGATTTTCTTCTCCTCCTTCTTCTAGTTTTCGATGTTTGGTCAAATTTAATCCAACTTTATAAGCAAATCTCTAAATAAACAACTAAATGGTGAAATTATAAGCTAAGTGCAATCGATCTTCATCACCAATTGAGAAGAACTAGCAACTGATATAGATGATGATGATGCTGAAATTGAAAATGAACTTCTTGTTGTTTCTCCTATGATTGATGCTTTAATTGAGTTTCCGTAGGATTGCAGGGATGGAGAATTAATAGGAAAAAGGGATTCGTTGAAGCAATTATTTTGCGAGCAATTGAAGGATTAGGATTAACGGGTGGAAACAATAATTGATTTGGGACTTTCGTTGTAGAAGTAAAATTAGGGGTTGCGTTTGTTAGGCATAGAAATAAGGGTACAAATTTGATTCAATAATGTTAGGAAAGAGGAATTCAAGGGTTTAGATTAATGGGTGGTTTAAGTAATCGTCTGTTCTATTTTTATTTATGTATGATGTACGATCCTTATTCCTGATGAGATTATTTACATTAGGGGATTGTATGTTGCTGTTAGGGAGAAACGTACAGGGGAAGAACAAGAAGGTTATCTAAATCTGAAAAACATATCAAGTATTTTGATGCTACCAAAATTCGACAAGAAAATCAACGGTTAAGATCATCTAAAACCCTAATTTAGAGTCGGGGAATGTAATAAGAATATATTATTATTTTGGAGGGTTCAAATAAAATAAATCAAATCAAAAGTTAGAGACATCATCACTTGATGAAGTCAATGCGGGTCAACGTTTCTCCAAGTACCAAACCCAAAGATTGGACAAATGTCCAACCAAACTCAGTTTTCGGTCAAAACCTGAGTACCAAAAACCAAATAAACCTTAGATTTAGAAGTTTATTTCCAACCAGGACTCTTATTTCCTTATCTGGGCCTAATACTTCTTTTAGAAAGCTTAATCACCAAGCAACTTCTATAAATCAACCGCATATTCTTTTAGTGTTTAAATCCAATAATTAACTTGATTTTATCTTTTCTTTTTACCGTTCATGTGAATATTACACCTATGCTCACTTGAATTGTAAGAATTGTTGCTATAAGTGTTGAACACCTTTATACACACGCCTGCGCGTTCAATTGCCGAGATTTGCTTTAAAATGTAACTAGAACTTCATCCGTGCCGTAACGACACGGCCTCCATAGTAAGTAAAAAGAATTATGTCAATTTTAATATTTGTCATTTTTATGTTGGCTCTATATAAAGTGATAATTATTCTATATATTTTTTAATTGTTATATTTTATATTGTTGAGAATTGTTATGAGTTGACCTAATATTTGTCTTGAAAAAACCACTAGGCAAAACATGTAGTGAGACCAATTAAAAACCTTTACTATCATTATCATTGTTGGATTTTTCTCGGGTTGTTTTTTGGAAAAACTTGCGGTCATTCTGTGCAATTGTTTCTTTTGTATTAATAACCATCTTATTTTCACATTAAAAAAATCAACCACAACATCCATAATAATGTTATTTGTGTCCTAACTACATAGAATAAACATTGCCACTAACATACTGAGCACCTGCACTACCATCACCGGAACCACCCATCACCACTACCTTTTCTACCAAAGGATAAGCAGTATTATTGAACCAGACAAAACAACAAGCGATGAAACCCCCCGCAAGCCGCGGTCGTTCCTTCCGTCCCGTCAGTCTACAGGTACACCAGCGCACAAGCTACGGTTGAGGTTCTTCAGGCGTCTAGTTCATTCTGTCGTCCTTTCCCCTTCAACACGAGTGAGTAGGCGAGCCGAAGAAGCTTCCTTCGCCAACACTATCATCACTGGCTCTATGCGCCACCACTTATAAAGACCACCCCGATCATCCGTAATATTTATCTTAGCTCATTTTTCTCCTTTGTTATTCTAAAATGCATATAATTAAAATATGAATAAGGTAAATTATGCCCTTGTTATTTACTAGTGACCGGTGGATTACGAATCTTAATAAAGGTAAAAAAAAAACATTATACTCAAGAGGAAGGCCATAAAGGGAAGTTACCACCATTTCATTTTCAGAAATTGGAGAACAAGTTCCATCAAGCTGATCCTAAATGCTCTTAACCTCCACAACATAAGCAGCAACAAATTAGTCAACTTTAGCATCTGCATCTTAGCACGAAGCTAAATATCATGTGTTGATAAAGTTTAAGAGCAAATTTGTCTTGTATACTTAACCATAAACCATGAGAAGTATCAACACCATCAACATAGGGATTCACGAAATCATAAATTCTCGACTGGATCCAAAGAATGAAAGTGAAATCTTCAGTCACCCAATCTTGATAAAGAGGATTAATAATTCCATTAATTTGATTTGCTTTAGTAGTAAAATGATCATGGAAAAGATCTATCCAAAAGGTTTTCTGCTTTAAAAATTTTGAAAAGAGGAGGAACTCAAGATTTTCAAGTTAAAAATTCATCATCCTTAAGCTTTAAAGGATTAATTATATGAGTTATTTTATTCGGCATAAGAGTAGAGAGTCCATCATGATTTCTAAGAACCATGAAATTTGAAGTGATGAATTTTAGAAGAAAGACAGGAGATCAAGAATTACTTAGAAAGGCGAATAAACAATGAGCAAATGAGAACAAGATCAAAAAAGAAACAAAAATTCAACAAATGATGAGCGAAAATAGAAGAATAAGATCAAGAAATTCAAAATTTGCACAATAACTCACAAGATTCACACACACACAAAATGATAACGCCTTTACTGAGAAGAAACCAATAACTTGAACTTAAACAAAGTTCAAAGAAAATGAAGAAGAACCTTGAAAAAATCCATAAAGGATCGTAAACAGCTGTAGAGCTTTTTCTGCTATGGGTATCATGATAACAGAAATCAGATGGCGAAAATACTAACCAGTGGGAAAAAAAATGAAGGCAAAAAGCGTGGGACAAATGTGGGGCTGAGAAAAATGTAAAAGAAAGATGACGTTGCCCCCATCCATGAGTTCACCAAAACTGCACCCTTTCTAATCCACGGTGGGAAGGACGCCTCCTCCTCCTTTCCTATGTTTCTTTTCCCCGCGTCTAGTCGGGTCGAACTGAAATGGTAATATCATTAAATGAAATAAAAAAAAAACGTACTACAGTGTCGACATGTGCCAATGGCACAAAGACTATATCCTCAATGCGTACAGTGGAATGATACAATTAACTAAAACTAAATTAGGGACGGGCCACTTTGTAGGATAAGGATAGAATATCACTAACGGCAAGTGTGGTTGAAGGGTTCACCAAATTTTTCGAAAAAATGACGAAACCCTTCGTTATAATATTTAGGAAAACCTTATAATCAATTCCCAATAACAGTTTTATCGATTCAAATCCGTTAAAATTTGGGGAAATTTTGAATTTTTACGTGTTACAGCTGGGATAATGTGTCTAACCAGCCGTAAAAAGGTAAATATGGATGAAGACTGAGGAATTGCCAGCCGTAAATACGCATAATGGATGGGAAGTGAAGAACTTCTGGCCGTCATTTGGTCCAGCATCACCTGAGTCTTTCTTACGACTGGGTTAACATGTTTAGAACGTCATTTTCCCATCGATAAATGAATATGTGAGTTTACAAATTTAGAGTTTCAACATGAATACATACTATGATTGAAAGGTAGTATTTTCATTAATTAGACCATAGTAAAACCCACTATATACTTACTAAATCCGCATTACAAAATTGATTTTAATAACATCCCTTACAATGTATCAAGAAGTCTTTGATAAAGGTGAATTGAGCTTCGAAGTTGAAATTATAACCTTTCCATCCACTCCTTCTTAGCTGAGCTACGAGTTCATCATCAGTTTCACCTCTAAGTCGAAGTTGCTTGCAAATACAAAGTAAAGCCATATATTCTTCTACTTTTTTGTATGTCTGCAAATCAGAGATACAATTCAACTCCATCACGGTTGTTAGTGTTACCTGTTTCACTACAAGAAAATTCAAAAATCTTACTCCAATGTGATCGACTGGCTAAACCACCTTTCCTTCATTCTTCTCCCCTGATGTATATGCCACCGTGGAACAGATACACAACCTGGATATCTAGCCGTAACATGGATTCAAATATTTTATTTGGTTATCAGTGAAAGACCCGGCTAGGTCCTCCCAACCGTAAACAAAACACAATTGGTTTACCTATCTGTTTCTGCTTTTACGGTCAGGAATTTCTAACTTAGATTACGTGCCATATTTTTTGACAAACTCAGAGACCATTACGGTTAAGATTCCTAACCGTGTAGCAACTTTTGCGGTTGGGAAACCCGGCCGACGACAGGAGGTATGTTTTTAGATAACAACCTAGCCGTAAACAGTACCCCTGGATTAATTTTCAAACAAAGAAAAGGATACGGTTAGGAATAACCTAACCGTGACACAGAAGAAGATGCGGTTAGGATTCCCATCCGAGTCAACTACGTTACGACTCGGAGTTCTTAGTATTCCCAATCGTATACATTAGCTACGGTTGGAAAAACAAGAACTTCAAGCCGTAAACAGATTCTGAAACTGTTTTTTCAGACCTAATTTTTTCGAAATCAACCGAATAATCATTCAAATGCTTAAATAAAGAGTGGGTTTTTTCAGTTCATACCTTATTGCAGTCATATCAGGAGTCTTGGTGGCTGGTTCATCTCCTTCATTCACTTCTTCTTGATCTTCAGTTTCATCTTAACTTGATGAGTTTGATTTCTCTGGTTCAGAAGGAGATTGTTACGGATCCGATCCTGCATTTTCACATGTCTTCACCATGGTTTTGTACAATGAATTTAATCGACGATGATTTTTTTTTGAATCGACGATTAATAGTTTCAAACGGAGAAGAGAATAAGAAAAAAAGAAAAAGAGGAGAAGAAAAGAAGAAGAGTAGGAGAGGAAGACCGATAGGTATTTCGGTTTTTCAGTTTTTTTTAGTTTTTTTTATGATTTTTAGTTTGTTTTCTTTAGTTTTTAATTATTAGTTATTGGGAAGGACAAAGAAAAAGAATAAGTTAAATTTATTGAGGCTAATTTTGAACTTTTGCATAAATTAGGCCCCAACATCCACATTTTAGTTATAACTATCAAATTAAGTCCATAAAACTGATCCTAGTGCAGCCCCAATAATAAGATTCATTTTTTTCTCATTATTCCTTTCTTCTCGATCTACTTTCAACCAATTTTTTTCCAAACCAGCGGCACACGGAAAATTTACCAACCTTCATACTAGCGTACACTATATAACAACCTAATCGTGGAAAAAAATCCTGACTCCATCGCACTTCCTCCCCTCGAGCTTTATCCTAACTTTCGAACAGATTTCTACTCAGTTACTAAATCAAAACTGAATGTCAAATCCACATGATATTTTATGGATGTGGCTTGAACGGATGTGCCAATGGGGCGGAGTATATGATACGTTCAGTTATAAGCATCGGTGTTGATTCTAAAATTGAAGCAATTGCTGGAATTCTCAAGTGTAAAATTGAAGATTTACCTCTGAAATATTTAAGTATGTCAATTGGAGCCACTTCAAGGGATGCATCAATTTGGGATACTGTTATTGAAAAGTTACAGAAAAAGTTGGCATTATGGAAGAGATTTTTTTTTTCAAAAGATGGAAGATTAATTCTGATCAAGTCTACACTTACAAGTTTACCAATTTACTACATGTCAATGTTTCAGATGCCAGTTAAAGTAGAGAAAAAACTTAACCAGATTATAAGGAATTTTCTTTGGGGCTCTATAGTAGAAAAGAAGAGGATTAACTGGGTTGGAGGGGAAAAGGTTTGTAAACCAAAGAATATGGGAGATTTAGGGATTATAAATCTTAGACTCACAAACAAAGCACTCATGGCTAAGTGGTCTTGGAGATTTCCTAAGGAGAAGAAAAAACTTTGGAGGAGAGTTATACAGGAAAAGATGAAAACAAATCAACAAGCGGTATGGGTCAAAGATTCAAAGAAGCCACAAGGGAGAGACATGTGGAATAACATCCAAAAATAAAAAGAAATTGTGGAACAAATTACTATAACTCAGATACATAGAGGAGATGGAGTTAGTTTCTAGAGAGATAAATGGACAGGAAATCAAGCTCTACACCATAAGTTCCCAAATATATTCAAAATTGCAGTCACGAAAGAAGGTACTATAAAAGAGCTTATATCAAATAATGCATGGGATTTAAAATTAAGAAGGAATCTAAAGCAACATGAGATACCAGAAATGCTAGAATTATTTGCTACAATTGGCACTCCACCAGAGCTAGAGAAGGAAGTTGAAGATGAAATAACCTGTACAGCCTCTGGAGGTTTTAGTGCAAAAACATGCTATAAATGGCTGGTTCAACAGCTTCCTCTCACTGCAGATCCAGTTCCTCACTCTTGCATTTGGATCCAAGGCGTTCCACCCAAAGTACAGTTTTTTATGTGGCAAGCAACACAAAACTCTATACCCATAGTGGACAATTTACTCAGAAGACGATGTCAGATACAAAATCATATCTGTTCTCTATGCAATATACACCCAGAATCAGTTAATCATCTTATGCTCCACTGTAAATATTCTCACACAGTCTGGGTTTATTTCTTAGGAGGATTTGATGTTAGATGAGCACAATCAGGAACATTATTAGCGCAGCTGCAGGCATGGAATAACAGAAAAGGAAGGAATAGAGGAAGGAAACTTTGGCCATTGATGATATTTGCTATATCTGCTGGGCCTTATGGAACGAGCGAAACCACAGGATGATGGCCCATAAAAGACCTAGAAGTGAAGAAGAAACTATCATTGAAATCAAACGGTTACTATACGTTTGGGGTGGGAATGATAAGATTTTCAAATTTGTATTTTTTAGAGAACATGTTTCTCATTGGAAGGCCATCATAGACACTGAATAACTTGTAATGTGCTTATTATGGGGGCTTTAATGCCTTGTTACATAGTATTTTTATTACATAAACCTTTTAAGTCAAAAAAAATAAAATAAAAAATAATGATACGTCCAATCGTTCATTAACTTAGGATTCCGAGTCTCATTTGGTAGGAAATAATATGGATAATATGTCGCGTGGGTTTGGTGGAAAACTGTGGGTATAGAAACTTGGAAGTGTTTTTGGTCATTTTTGGTTGCATGCATAACGGCCTATAAAATCCTAGCCTAATACGAGTTTAGAATTCGATATTTAAGGATAATCGTATCTTTTCTGAAACTCTATTAAGTAAATAGTATCGATTTTTAAGGCAAATCAATTATATTTATTTCTTTTTTAGACAATTACAGTTTTTACTTTTCAACAAATATTTATTAGAGCCATCAAACTTCTTATAAACACGTTACGTAATTACAGAGAAAAGATCTTTCTAGGTGGCTTTGAAAATCTTATAATTTTTAGAGCCACTTAAGGAGAGAAAAAAAAATTTCTTCTAAGTTTTTTCTGCAGCTCTAAAATTTTAAGAATGGCTTCTTCAAACTTCAGGAAGAGATGGGTGAGACCTGAGGTAAATATGTTTAAACCCTAAAAGTAAATCTATTTCTTTTTATTTATTAGGAAGATGAATCGTAAAAAAATAATTGGGGGAGATTTTTTATGTGTGATTTTTGTTTTAGGTGTACCCACTTTTGGTACCAATGGTTACTGTTGTTGGACTAGTATCCATGCAGTTGATCAGAAACATCACCACCAATCCAGAAGTCAGGTATGCTAAAGAAAAACATGGTGTTAAATAATTATCTTTCAAAAAAAAGTTAAATAACTATCCGTCCATTTTTTGATTCTGGTTTGAATGATTGTTTTGTTTTTACCATCAATCCTGAAGAACATGTTGATACAATTTAGGGTATTTGTTTATTTAGTGAATTGAGAATTTGTGTCTGATTTTGGGAAATTTCGGGAGATCCATTTTTGATTTGGGAAACGAGTTAGGTTGTGAATTTGTTTGTTTCTTAGCTTTGGCAAAAAATAAGACATGCATATAGAGAAGTAAGGTATTAGTTCTTGAAAATTTTATTCGAATCCCAAGTTTTTGTTTTACTCTTTTCCCTAATGGTGTTAGATGAAATTTGCATCTCCCCACATACCCCCAAAAAAAATATATTGAAGGATTCCATATATGGTAGAGGAAGAAGAGTAAACAGAAAATTTTGGAATGAAATAGCATTGTTGTAATTCGATTTCAGGACATTTTTTTATTTGGTGACCGGAGATGTATAATTGATTCCGGAGTCGGATGTGAAAATGTTGATTACGACGAAGTTACATCTGACCCTTGTCTTTCGCGTTTGACCAATCATAGTTTTCAGGTCACGTTTTACAGATGCATTTGGCATACAGGCTTGTATCAATTAGCGAAGATCCGTCGAGTTTGAAAGAACATGCAGTTCTATAGGACTGTCGGAGTTGCCCAAAAAAATAAAATACATTGGAAAGTTTGGTTTCTATATATTAAGCACATTCCTTTTCGTTTGAGTTGTGATTCTTATTTTTTTTATATATACAGAGTTACCAAAGAGAATAGAGCTGCAGGAATTCTTGAAAATTTCGAAGAGGGAGAGAAATATGCCGAACATAGATTCAGAAAATTCATCCGAGATCGTCGTCCTGAGATCATGCCTTCTGTCAACAACTTCTTCACAGATCCTAAATTCTAAAAGTGATGTCTGGTTCCGTCTGTTCTTGAAATTTCATTTTCCATACTTTAAAACTGTCACGAATACAATGTAGTAGGGAAAAAGTACTTGTTATCTGGAGACATAGCTAAATATTATTGCAGAATTGTTGGTGTATAACTCAATCTCATTCATTAAATAAAAGTAGTCTTTTTGGACTTGAAAGTCTTTTCAGTTAAACTGATACAGTATATTCATAGTTTTAACCAGCGGCACTCTGTGGAAACTTAGACTAGAGAAAAATTGGCCATAGGCAATGGTAGAGAAGGAAATTTTGGTCCTAGGTGTTATAGCAATGTTCATAATTCTGGGACCAGAGGCCACTGACAAAAGTAACTTTGGAAATTTTTGTCCAGTGAGACAGAAATTTGCAGCATTCACTCAGAATTGAGTTCCTTGGCTGCCAATTACCCGAACATAAGGAGGTGATTTATATATATATTTTTTGAGGAAGAATATTCTATTAATTAATGTCACCTAGTGACAAAAGATTCATATATCATCAATGAAAAATTGTAAATAAACACATTTAGTGAGAACTTTTAAAACAAAAGAACTAAAATACTTTTTTTTTATTCAAAAATTTTTTGTATTGAAGATTAATGAGAGGTTACAAGATTGTCATGATCTACCCAAGCTTGTATATCCTGAGGTAGACCATTAGAAAACTCAAAATTCGACTGTGAGTTTCTAGCTTTCTTGGCTAGTTTATCATCCAAACTATTAACTTCTCTCTTAACTGAAATACAAATCCAACTACTGATTTTGCTTAAAATAAACCTAATATCCAAAACTAAAGATTGATTCATCCAATGAACATAAGAAATTGGTTCATTGATGGACTTTATTAGAGACTCACATTCTGATTCAAAAAGAACTAAAATACTTTAAAAGTAACCAAAAGGAGGTTAGTCCGGTTTGTTAGGAACCTCACTCTCATACTCGTTCTCTAGAGTTTGTTTGGAGTTCTCATAAAATGAAAACTCATCTCATGTATATTATGGGGTTAGACTAGATCTGCTAAGGGGAATAGACTAATGGCTTTGGAATTGCCAGGGGAAGGTCCGGGCTATGCCGTGTATCAAAAAAATAAACACTAAAAGTACTAAATACATATGATTCGGAGAAAAATCCGATGTTTTTTGAGGGATGATGATTTTTGGGTTTCTTTCCAACCATTTGAATATCCTCATCAAAATCTAATGTTCCCCTATAAAGGAATAATAATCGCATAACACAGTGATTACGATCAAAGTCAGTAACCATGGAAAGTATTGATTATTGAGATTTATGTCAAGCCGGAGCAAATCGTCATCGACGATATACATCATCACAAGTTCACAAACATCCATAAAGCAAATCATGTTCTTATGTCGATAATCAACCATTAGAACATTTAAAGAAATAAACAAAAATCCAAGCCTAAGATCCCTGTAAAGCAAGGATGAGTTTTATTATTGCCCAAAATTTACTCTGATACTAATTAGAATAAATTTGGGCAACATATGATTAATCGAACCATGAAACTAAAGAACAAGGTTGTTATATTTGCTTACTTTTTTGTGCATCACGTCACTAACTTTAACTGCTTCATTATTTACTTCTTGTTATGTACTTTTGATACTTCTGATTTTCCAATAAAACTTTAATCGTACTTTCTTACTTCTTTAATTATTTCGTCATTTTATGATTATGCCACCCCTCCAACCTATCTAG
The DNA here is from genome assembly GCF_003573695.1 of Papaver somniferum. Taxonomy (NCBI): domain Eukaryota; kingdom Viridiplantae; phylum Streptophyta; class Magnoliopsida; order Ranunculales; family Papaveraceae; genus Papaver; species Papaver somniferum. Next base: position 114,322,693 of record NC_039364.1, read on the forward strand.
TTTTGTATTTCTTTTTCATATTCGGCAGCCCTAAGCGTAAAAATCCTTGCTCACTATCTTCCATATTTTTCTGGATTAAGAGCAATTTGTAGCAACAGTTACATTAAAAACCCAACTATAAACTAAGCAACCTGATTTGAACAACTACAACATCTTTCACGGAGTCGTGCTATTATTATTTACATTCTAACTTGGTTCTCAATTATTCCTTCCTTTTTTATTAATAGTTCTCCAATCTAACTGCTTCTTCAAAGAAATTTTCTTTCACCCTTCTCATTTCTTACTGCACCAATTCACAAGCCTTTACTTCGAAAACGAGGGGTATCAAGTACACCACATATTTTTTCGTTCGGCAACCTGTATGGACAAAAACTTAATACAATTCCAAGTAAATCAACTTAATGATCCTTGAAAAAAATTGTACAAATAGTTTATATATCTTTCTCTTAATATCAGAAAGTTCTAGACAAGGAATCGGTGAACCTGATATAACCGTAAGATTACTTGGACGATTCCAAAGATCAATATCCAAGTTCAAGCTAGTTGAATCCAATAACCGGATTGGAATTCTGCGAAACAAAAAACTTGTTACTTATCTTTCAAGATACGAATTCTACAAGAACAAGTTCTTATAATGGATCACAGTCAATATGGATTATATAACTACGATTGATTATGTATTATAATCTTATTATAAAGATAGACAATATAATGTGGAAAAGGAAAAACACAAGACACCAGAAGTTTTGTTAACGAAGAAACCACAACTGCAAAAAAAAAAAATCAGGACCTTGTTCAGATTTGAACACCAAACTGTATTAAGCCGTTACAGATACTAGCCTACTGTCAGAACTTCAGACTGAAATGTAGTTGAGACCGAATCCGCCCTCCAAGCGATTCAGTTATAGTCTCCTTACGTTCTTTTGAATATTTTAAAATTCTACGCAATTGATTCCCTTAGTTGACGTCCTTTACAACCTAAGTGAAGACTTTTGATACCAATCTGCCTTTAACAGATAAGCATATATGATTTATGTTTAGATCGTGAGATCAAGGTGAGGAAATTTTTTTGCAATAGAAAAATCTATCAAACCTCAATATCCAGTACTTATGACTTCCGAAGAGCATCCTAGGTTCACCCGACAAGAACAGTCTTAGACGAGTTCAATTAAGAACCATTATCAGATATCTATCTTGTGGAATCAAAAAGTCTGGGACGAAGAAACTTTGCGACTACTATCTATCTTGCCTGAAAAAGATTATGAAAACCTCGATAACAGAAAAGCAAAATTAGGATATGCGAATTATCAAGGTGAAAGATAATCGGACCTGGCCTCACGAATACCTAAGTGAAGTCTTTAGGTCGTTAACCTAATTATGTTTCACAGAGGAAACTTAGATATCTATCTTGTGGGATCTTTATCAGATAACTATCTTGTATAATCACAAATTCTGAGACGAAAAAACTTTGCGGTTACTATCTATCTTTCCTGAAAGAGATTATGAAAACCTCGATAACAAAAAAGAAAAATCAGGATACGCGAACTATCAAGGTGAAAGATAGTCCGACCTGTCCTCATGAATCCCTAAGTGAAGTCTTTAGTTCGTTAACCTAATTATGTTTCATAGAGGACTACTCTAGCATATAACTAGGATACATGAAAGTGCCAGGGATTGAAGTTCCCAGTTGTTTGAGTCTCTCTATTTAAAGACTTTCTAGATCAAAGGTCGCTTAACATTCAAGTGAAGATAGCTTGGGAATCAACCAAACATTTTCTCTGTTTAGATAAAACTATGATTATGGTTTCACGTAAGCATATGAGAAATTCGACTTGAAATCACATAGCAAAATATATATTATGGTCGGACGTTAACGGTGTATAATGATAGTTCATGGTAGGTTAACCATTTGAACCATAAGCTTAGCCATATTCATTTAACACTTTAGACTTTAATCTCGATGCACAATCACAAGTGATTAAGTGATCAAATATGTCTTAGATGTGTTTTCCATAGTTAATCAAATGCCAAAAATATCGTAGAAATAGTTTGAATGCATCTGAAAATATTCAGCAGGGTAAGTACATGTACCGGGTACGTGTACTAGACCCAATTCGTGAAATCAGACTGCCAAGGTAGTGTACCCTTAAGGAAATTCTCGGACAGAATATTTTGTGACGCATACTCGGTACATGTACCGTAAGTCGGTTTCTGAACTCAGGATGTTTTGGTATGCGTACTGGGTATCTAATTCACGAACTAAGCATGTTTTGGTATGCCTACGGGGTATGTGTACCATGAGAGATTACCGAACTAGAAATTCATCGATACACGTACTGGATATGCGTATCACTGATCCGGAACCAATGTAGTTACGTCGATACGTGTACTAAGTATGTGTACCGTCCCTGCATCCAGATTTTCAATAGTTCTATTACTCTCTTCTAATCAATTCGAAACATTCCCAAATGACATCGATGTCGAATATCATAGATCAGACTATTTTCAAATGATTAACTTGAATCATAACTTACTTCATAAACAATAAACTGTTTCTAACTAAATTCATCAAGTATATGAATGACGATTGCTTTCAATCATATTTCGAGATGTTTAACAAGACATGCTTGACTCAAAACTTCTTCTATGCAACGTTTAAAGTTCACGTAGTCATATGACTTAGTCTCAGAAATAGAAAGGTGAATATTTGAGTAATAGGTTTGTCCAGTCTTCACATACCTTTTGTTGATGAAGTTCTCAAAATGTCTTTGGTGTCCTCCGTCTTCAATAGGTGATTCAGTGATGTCTGGTACTCAACTACACACTTCTAATCCTAGTCTGAGACCTGACTAATATGTAGAATAGAAATCAAAATATAGTTTTGTGCAACTAAATTTGACAACAACCTTGAGATAACAAAACTTGCGAGTTCGACCGAGCAGTGCTCTAATACCAACAACTGATATTTTGGGACCGAGATATTTGTACTTCCAAGCTTCTAAATTTCCTCATCACGGATTTAATTTCTCTTTGAGATATCGTTATACTCAACCACTGTTTTCTTTCCTAATTTATAGTAGTAACTAAACCTAACAACACCTTCCGAATTCAATCTGGCAGCTCTAAGAATTACAAACCTGAAAGATACATTTTCCTGAGCATCATTGAAATTTTAACTCCTTCGTATCTCAATAAAATCTCAACAATTCTCATTTTCCTCAAGCCCGTTTAAGCAAGTAACCTGAAAAGAACCGGAGCCTAGAATATTTATACCATTTTCCCTCTTTCAATCAATTTTCTTTTCCTCCAGTAGCAAACATGATTATTTTGGCGTGAAACTGGCAAAGAATTAACCAACCAACAATATTCCTATACCTCAGGAGTATGGTTTCTCTACACAAGCTCACCATATTATTCTTCTGAAACATTAGATACTAAATCTCACATGAGAAACCTCATGTAATCATTACAGTTCCAAAACCATCTTATTATCCTTAATATGGAGGAATAACGTCAATGACCAGGTGTTTCTGCATTCACAAAGCTACATCCATGCCCTAGTAACACACACACACACATACACAAACAAACAATAAACCTTGGTTATGTATGGTATACACGACCCACCATACCCGAACGCGAGAAAGGACTTCTGTCAGGATTTCTCAACAATCTTCTCCAACATCGGGACCAACATGCCTTGGATACTGCTGGAAGATTTCAATGAGATTACAGACCAAACAGATAAAAAAGGAGGTCGACAGGTAACTGATGGGTAAACTCAACCTTTCCTTCGAACGTTTGATAAAATGGGATTCATTGATTTAGGATTCCGAGGAAATCCATTCACTTGGATAAATTAACAACTAATAAGGGAAAGATTACGTTATGGAAAGACTAGATAGAGTTATTGATGCACGACAATGACATACTGCCAAACCACATTTGGGTGTTACTCATCTTCCAAAGGTTGCTTCTGATCATACCCAATCTTTCATTAGACAAAAGCCGACTGGTAGGGCGCCAATAACTACAAATTTAAGTATCTCTAGCTTTCGCATCCACAACTTAAACAAATTGTTGATTCTGCATGGATTAAGCACCAAGACTTGGAGCATTATTTGGACCCCCAACTGAAGCTCATCTCGACTAGTCCAATTCTCACTGAATGAGTGAATTTGGTCATCTTCCCACAATGATCAAGAAATCGATGGTTCATATTAAACTATCACAACATCAATGTGTCATATGAAGCGGTAACGAATTAATGTATTGTTCACTTCAAGAAAAACAAATAAGAAGTCACCACATGACACTGATCCATTGTCATGCAACTTACTGGCAACAAAGATCCAAAATTTAATGGATGCCTGCAATTAGGAGATAATACCACTTTCTTTCATATGAATAAAACTACACATATACGATGTAACAACATCTCATGGATGCGGGATCTGTAAAAAGAGTTGGATTAATGATAAAGATGTTATTTTCCAGATCATGCTTGACCACTACACTGCACAATATACAACACTAAATACAATGATAAATGAAAACCTTTTCGTGGAAATCACTCCCAGATTATTAGTATGTCAATGTACCATGCTAACAAGGGAGGTAACTCCAACAAAAATTAAGCAGGTTTTTTTTCTCTTTCTATTGGATCTGAACCTGCATCAGTCCTGGATGGCTACACTAGCAAGTATTTCAAAGCGTTTTAGAAAGCTACCCACCACACAAAACTAATAACTATGATACTTAGTTTTTTTAGTTTCCTTAATGTTCACCTGCTCATGAACCAAGCAAACCTAAAGCTAATACCAAAAATGGACCATTCATCGAAACATTCACAATTCATGCCTATAGGACTTTGTAATATCATTTATAAAATCATTGCAAAATTCTGGTCAATCGTACTCTACAATCATTTATTTCCAGATGAACCATTATCAGAGTGCATTTGCCCCCCTAAAGACTTATACATGGTAACATAACAATTCCGGGAAAGATATTCCATCACATCAAATAACCATCTCCTACTAAGGATCCAAAAATAGCTCTAAATTGGATATCCATAAGGCATATGATAGCTTAGACCGGGGCTTTATCAGGAAACCTTTTACCTAGCTAGGATTTCCGGCAGTCTTTGTGGATTACATCATGATTTTCATCTCAACGGTTACCTACTCAATCAACATTAATAGTATACCACATGGATATATTACTCTGATTGGGGTATTCGTCAAATGGGACCCTCTATCTTCTTATGTATTTATCATCTGTGCATAAACTATTTCAAAAAATTCAGGGAATTTGGTAAACCAGAAGCTTAATCTCCATCAATTTTACAGCATTGATGACCTTCTCATTTCCTAAAAGGCGTCGGAAGAAAATAAAAACTATCTAAAGCACTTGTTTCACCCATACAATACCTCAACATGCCGACTAGTCAATACAACTAAATCCATAATTATTCATCACACAAATCTAGAGCAGCATGAAGTTGACATATTATATAAACTATTCAACATGCCAACCACTTTAACTTCATATACCTACCTATGAGTCAACTTCAAACAAGGGATAACATCTAGTTACATCTTTGCACCTCTTCTTCAGCGCTTAGCAAGAGAAGCGAGGGAATAGATGACAAAATTCCTAGATCTTGCAGGAAGGTTAGTTCTCATTAAAACTTCCCTCATGGACACCTCTAATCACTCCATGTAAAGACAACTTATCCTCAGCCAACTTCATAAGCAGGTAGATCGAATCACCATTCCTTTTCTTTTTTGGGACATGATTCCTCAGTCAAAAATATTTATCCCTTATAGTGGGATAATTTAACCAAACCCATATATGAAGGGGGACTGGGCATTCGAAAAAACAGTAATCATAATAGAGCCTTGATAATGAAAATGTTAGAGCACAGCTCGGTTAAACCCACCAAGCGTTGGTATGTCAAGTTTGGTTGTCATATTTTAGTGAGCCAAAACATATTTAAGAGTCGCTTGATTATGTACTAGAGTCAACTTCGTATAGGTTAGATTGAAAGTACTAGGATATGAGACATTACAAGTATTGCGAAGACTTGAAGAAGTGAAGAAGTAAGGAGCTACAACGACAACATCATCCTTCCACTTGAGGTTAGTGATATTTGACTTGAACTGTTTCATTCCCTAACGTATCTTTCAAGTCGTGCATATTGAAAACAAACTACAAAGCATGAATGATTATACTCTAGTTAGACATAGTATTAAGGAATACAATACGAGGTTTATTTCTTAACCATTAAACTTTGTAGATAAGACATCAGCATAATCGTTTGAATGCTATTGTGATTATGTATGGGTATAAGGTGAAGATTTCACCCTAGGAAACAATGTTTTACATTTGTTTCAAGGAAGTAAATTCATGAACTTGTTTTGTGAATCGAAAGAGAAATCGCCAGGCATTATTGGTATTGTTATTCATTGCATATCTTTTGAACTACCAATATGTGCGATTAGTATAACCGCTCATGACTTGTTTATGTTCTTGGTAAAACTATTCACAAAGGCCTGACTTTTGTATTGGTATGACTTTTATTAGTGAAACCGATCTTAAGTAATCACATGAGATGGTATGATCGATTTTGTGTTATTGGTATGACCAACTCTGGGTAAAGGGGAACCGATCCTAGTAAGAGGTGCAACCTATCACAAAAGGGAATCGATCCTTGTATGAGGTGCAACAAGTTTTTAGCAGAAAAGGGAACCGATCCTATGGACATGTGCAACACGGTTTTAGGCAAAGGGGGACCGATCCTATGGGCATGTGCAACAAGTACAAGTCAGATACCATATATATGCGGGGAACCGATCCAAGTACCTAGTCAACTGAATTTTGGAAATCTAGTGTGACTATGCACAATACTCACATGGAGGTAGAACCGAAACTTGTTTTGGTAGAACCGTTAAACCCATGATTTGTGATTGAGTGTTCTTGATCAATCACATAGTTTTTGAAAGTCAGATGAACCAATTCTAAACTTGTTTGGAAGTGTGGCAAATCGGTTTCAAGATTGTAAGTATGAAAGAGGACTTACAAAGTAAGGATGTCGACATACTTTGAACATGTGCAGTAACGCTTATCTTTAATTGTTCAAAGTTATTCCTTAATAGCTAAAGGAAGAAAATCCCAGATCGAATAAAATAAATTGAGAATATTTTTTTAAGGTATTTAATTTTATTTTAGGAAATGAAAATTGGTAATTTGCATTTACTAGTTTGAGATTTTCCAAAAGATTTTCGGTCATTATTTTGGACAAAGCATTTCCAGGAATTATGGAAATCGAATCTGGAATATATTGCATATCTTGAGAATATTTTCGATTTTGGAAATTCCTTGGTGTCCAAACTTCCTTGGTCTATAAATATGAAAGTTTGCATTTCGAGCAAACTAATCCTCGTACAGCAAGAACTATCTCAGTTGTGCTGCTACTGGTGAAGCCGCCTATTCGGAGAGGAGAGTAACCTAATTAGGCGAAATCTCTTACGGCCGCTCAGTTTAAAGTCTTCTTTGGGATTGAGAAGCTCTATTAGTACCGTTGGTGGGAAACTAGATAATTGCGGTTTATCTTTTGTTTTCGATTGATTTGATTGACTAACGATGGTTGAACTTTGATTGCACCTAGTTTTTTTATGCTTGAGAATCTTCTCTTCTGATATAAGATTCACTCAAACTAGATCGAATTTTCGACGGGGATCTTTAGACTGTTTGTAGATCTAAAGACGTTTTGTGGTAATCCATTGTTAACAGACTCCGTTCTGTGTGTGATTGATCACAAGAGATTCAAGTTGATTGTGTGCAGGTGTTTATTGAAGATCTAAGAAGATTTGAAGACAAGGAAGACTTTGAAGATTTCTGATTTGGGATTCATAATCTTTGGTGTGAACAATACTTGTTTCGGTAAAAGAGGATCCAACTATAATCTGTTTATCCTTGTGGTAGATTAGATTGATTAGTTGTGTAGATCAGCATCAATACAATTCTTTGTGATTAAAAGTATTGATTGCACAATCTTAACAATTACTTCGGTAGTTGATAATAAGATAGATCTAAGAACCTGGCGAAGGAGTTTATTGAGATAAACAGAAGAGCCTTTGTCGAAATCACATCACTTGGTTGAAGAGAGTTGATACCAAACAGATTTGTTATTCCTTTACTGTTTGGAATACGAACCAAAGAAATTGTTCCAAGTACGTGACTTATTACAAGTTGGAGGTGTGGAAATATAGACAGAACTAGGTGAACTATAGGTTTAGTTGCTTGGTCTAAACTATACGAAGTTGGTTTGATTTTGTATAGCGTCTTAATCCTGAGAGTATTCAATTATGGACAAGGTCCCGGGGTTTTTCTGCATTTGCGGTTTCCTCGTTAACAAAAGCTTGTTGTGTCATTTACTTTTATTTTCCGCAATTATAATTGTGTTATACTTTAAAGTAAATTACACAAACGTTAATTCCTATTTACTTGATAAGCAATCCTATTGTGTTTGATTAAGTCCGAACCTTTTATCAAGTAAACATACTTCGTTGTTGTATTGTCTCGATCTCGTATCCATAGACGATCACGCGAAGTGTGAACCGATTTGTCGTATTGTCTCGACTCAGTCCATAGACAATCACTTTCGAATAAAGGACTTATAGGTGGAAAAGTTTTAGATTGAGGTATATTTAGGTACCCTCATCTTTTCAGAAAAGAGTCTCGAGTTTACATGAGAAACCCACCTCTAAGGGAAAATATCTTAAACAAAAACCCATTTTTCAAGGTCCAATAGCCAACCCATCTTCAACCATCCCAAAATGAAGGCAACTCTTGCTACCTTCAAACATCATATATTCTACCATATAGGGAACGACCTAACTGTTAGAGCATTGCTCGTTCGAACTCGCAAGCGTTGCTATCTCAATCTTGTTTGTCAAGTTTTAGTTGCCAAAACTATAAGTCTTGATTTCTAGTCTATTTATAGCTAAGTCTCGGACGAGGATAGAAAGTGTAGTTGAGCACTAGACTCCACAACGTTCATCATGTAAAGACGAAGAACTACTGGTGGAAATTCATCGAATAAAAGGTATGTGGAGACTTGAACGTATCTATCACTCAAAAGTCTATCTACTTTATCTCCTATCTTGAGACAAAAGTCGTATTGCTATATAGACTTCGATTATACACATTTGCTATTTCGAGCCGAGTTTATCTCGCTTATCTGTTTCTCGAAATATGTGTTGGTAAGATTTCGATTTGTCCAAATTCATCTTTACAAGTGATGAAAGTCACGTTGATTATTTCAATATCTTAAAAATCGCTTTGATGAAAAATAGTGTGTAAATAACCTCTATTTAACATCCTCTAAGAATGTTTCAATAATTGAAATGAGAGTTTAGAATATATAACCTTGAATGGATGTATACATTGTATGTGAACTCATACTTGTGTAAGTACAAAATCCTTGAACTAAAGTACGCGTACTTTACTGGTTCAGGATGTCCGGAAGCTAAGTCCGCGTACCCGTACGCGTAGTGCCGGAAGTTCACATCCCGTGAATTTCTGTTGGAGTTTGTAAACTGAAAACAAACTCAATCCGGGTACTTAAGTATGCGTACCGGTATGCGTACTTGAGTGGGTTATTTTCTAAAAACGGTTTATTCGTGAACTAAGACATATATAAACTAAGGAATGCTTATTTTCAAACGGTGGCTATAATGTTCATGGATCGATTCGAGTGAATCAAAATCGTTTTTGTTTCGATTGTGTCTTATATACTTCTATGAGATCTAAGCAATTGAACAACTCTCTAACTAGTTCATTTGAGTCATTTGAACTAGTTGTGGTGAAGATGAATAAGGTTGATATGAAAGTGCTCATATGGCTAACCATTGGTTAACTACTGTTGAACCAACTAGGTGTACTAGGTTGATATGAAAGTGCTCATATGGCTAACCTAAATGAACGTGCATTTAATTTGTGTAGAACAAGCTAAGATTCGATCTAACAGTTGAAATATATTAGCTTGAATCTAATCAGGTTTTCATCTAACGGTGAATATTGAATGCTTTGTTACCCAGGTAGCATTGATTGCAAACCCTGATTTGAAGACTATGTAAAGGAGAACTCTAGCAACTGCGAAACCTAATCCCCACACCTCCTGTGTGATACTAGTTGTATAAGCTAGAGTCGATTCTCCTTTAACCTTAGGTTTCTACCGAGACCCTGTAGGTTAACGACTTAAAGACTTCATTGGGATTGTGAAGCCAGACCCAACTATTTTCTCTGTAGTTGCATGATCTGATCTTGTTGTTTCTATCGTATTGAGTACAATTATAAAATTGGCTCGAGATTAATTTCTCCGATAGGCAAGATAGAAAAGTAGTCACAAACATCTTCGTTTCATCGTTTGTGATTCCACAATATTTTGTTTCGCTAGTCGATTAAGATTATTGTGAGGTGATTGATATTTCTAGGCTGTTCTTCGGGAATATAAGTCTGGTATATAAATTGGTTCCTGTTCACCTTGATTTATCAAAAGACGGAACAAAACTCGTAGGTATTTATGTGGGAGACAGATTTATCTATTCTTGTAGACTTTTCTGTGTGATACAAATTTGTTTATTAAAGTCTTCGACTTCGGGTCGTAGCAACTCTTAGTTGTAAGTGAGATCGGATAAGGGAATCAAGTGTGTAGTATCCTGCTGGGATTAGAGACGTAAGGAGCACAACTGTATCTTGGATAGTGTGAGATTGATTGGGGTTCAACTACAGTCCAGACCGAAGTTAGTTTGTAGTAGGCTAGTGTCTGTAGCGGCTTAATATACAATGTGCGTTCAATCTGGACTAGGTCCCGGGGTTTTTCTGCATTTGCGGTTTCCTCGTTAACAAAACTTCTGGTATCTGTGTTATTTCTTTTCCGCATTATATTTTGTTATATAATTGAAATATCACAGGTCGTGCGTTGAATTGATCAATTGGTAAATCCAACCTTTGGTTGTTGATTGAAATTAATTGATCCTTGAACATTGGTCTTTGGTACCGTTCAAGTTAACTTCTCTTGCATTCAATTAGACTCATAGATTGCTATTTTCTTGAATAAGTATTGAATCGAGAAATTGAGATATAACTCCTTGATATACGTTTCTTCAGATTGAGTTTGACTGTCTAGTTGATTCTCTTGAAAGTATATTGGAGTTAGTCCATACAAATTGCTATGCGTGATTTTCTTCAACCTCGTGATTTTTAAACATGGGTATGTGTTATTAATGGCTATGATCCTCCGGTTAATACAGAAGGCAATGTATCTATACCTAAGGATATTGGTAGATATAGTCCAGAAGAAATCCTTGCTGCAAAGCAAAATTCTGACGGCTTAAATGCTATCGTACATGCCATTACCCCAGATCTTCAGCATCATGTGACTACGTCCACAAAGTCTAAAAAACCCTGGGATATCTTAGAAACCGTATTTGAAGGGAATACTTGTGAAAAAGAAGCTAGGCTACTAAATTCTGATTGGGAAAACCTTCGTATGGCAGATGCAGATTCATTTGATGAGTTTAATCACAAAGTTTCTGAAATCGTTAATGCATCCTTTGCATTAGGTAAGACTATTCCTGAAAAGGACATTGTGATGAAAATTCTCAGATCGCTGCCATCCAGATTAGATTCTAAGAAGGATGCCACCGTTGAAGGAAATAACTATGATGAGCTTTCAAGAAATACTCTAACTGGAAAGTTAAAAATTCTTGATCTTGATCAAAACACAGTCAGAACATCTGCGTTCAATGTTGTGACCAACACAAGTGAACCTTATAACTTGTCTTGGGATGATGAATGTTGTTCCAATCATGTTGATTTTGATAAATCATTGATAACAGAAAAGACCAAAGAATTTGTGAAAAGAAGTAAAAGATGTGATAAACGTCTCTCTCCAATTAATGCTTCAGATGATTCAATACAAGAAAAATCTTCCATGGGTGTCAACATCTTGGATGCGTCTGATATGTGCAATGAACTTTCAGCTTTTGCAGCAGAAACTTCCACCCACTCAGTTTCTGGTTCAGAACTTAAGTCTGATACGGAGATTTGTGAATTCTTGAATAAAAGTAGAGAGATTCACCAAGAAAATCTTCAACTGAGAGCTTCGTTGAAGAATCTTGAATAATCGCTCAAAGTGAAAATCTTGAGATAGATTGTCTTAATGATGAATTCACCAGAACCGTGTCTCTAAAGGAAAAAGAGATTAATACTCTTAAGAATGACCTGCAAAGGTTATCCAGAAGTTCTGACAAAATCTCAACAACGTTATTCGGTCAGAAGTCCTTTGGAAACACAAATGGTTTGGGGTTTAAAGGAAAAACTGTAAACACAAACAACTCTCTTGTTCCAACTAATGTTGGAACAATGTACGTTGAATGTTGTGATAAACATAAGGCACTTCAACAGAACAAAAGATCTTTATTGATGTGTTCCTTTTGCGGAAATGCAAATCATGTTCAAAGTATGTGTTGGAGATTCAGGAGGAACAACAAAAGAATTTCCAAACTTAAGGAGAACATGCAAAGGATGAATCTGGAGTTGGATAATCAACAGGGTTTTTCAAAAAAAATTCAGAAATTCCAGATTCAGACGAGGTAAGAAATCTGTTTATGCAACAAACCTTGTGTAGATGGTGGATTTTCGACAAAGGGTAGAATTGTAAAACTATACTCCAGATTCAGCAACCGGATGAGTATTGGGGCTCATGTCTCTCATCAAAGCATGAAAGCTCATGCCATAAAATCTCTGACTGAGAAGGCTGTCTCTTAGAGTACATGTAGATGTGTAGTCTCTCAGCTGAGGCCACGACACATCTCATGAATACTGAGCAATTTCAGTAATTACTCCGGATCCGGCAATCAGATGAGTATCGAGACTCATGTCTCTATGCATGAAAGCTCATGCCACCTCTGATGGAGAAAGTCTCCCAGAGAAGATGTAGATGTGAAGTCTCTCAGCTGAGGCCACGACACATCTCATACTGTATAGAATCGAAAGATTGGGCGGCTCCTAGACAGCATGTCTGCTAGTATAGAGCGACAACGTCTTCGGGATGTAACCAAGTTTTCCCCCGCTATGCAAGAGGAATATGACACTCCAGCAAGTTCATATTTCTCAACCCTCAGATAATTAATGCTCCTAGACAGGAAGCCTTTCTAGTATAGAGCCAGCAATTAATTATCTTAAATCATCTGAATATCCAGCAATATTCTGCGAGCCATCGCCTGAATATCCAGCAGTATTCTATGAGTCGTCAATCAATCGCCTGAATATCCAGCAATATTCGATGATTCCTCGTTATATTTCGTTACTTCAATCTGTGGTTCTTCCCAGCAGAATTTCACAGGTTAGTAATAAATATTCAACGAAACAGGCATCTGAGCATCGAATAAGCCCTGACAAAAATGGTGCAAGTGTAATTAGCGGATAATGCACAGACCAGCATTTTGAATGCACGAACGAGCATTTCAAAAATACGAACGAACGAGGAACCTATGCAAAATAGGAAGGGAAAATAATAATAATAAAATATTAAGCAAAAGCGCCAGGGGACTAGGCTCACCAGCCGGCCAGTCATGCCGTGACTAGTCATGCGCCCAATTTTATATTTTATCATATTTTTACTATCTTCACGATCTCATGAAAATCCTCTTGTTCGAGCAAATTTCCTTTATTTCAAAGAAATTATCTAAACCACATGATTTTATCAAAAATGATAAAATTAGGGAAAGGTGTCGCGGGACCGAGCACCAGCCGGCCCATGTCATGACCGTGGCCGGTCCAACACCTCACGTCCCATTATTTTATTATTCCTTCTCAAATTATGAAAATTCCTTGATTTTATGAATTTTCCCTAAAATCATGAAAATTACCTAATTTCATGTATTTTTATCTAAATCACATGATTTTATCAAAAATAATAAAATTAGGTAAAGGTGACGCGGGACCGCCGGCCGGACGGTCATGCCTTGGCCGTGGCCGGTCCCACACCTCACGTCCCATTATTTTCTTATTCCTTCTCAAATTATGAAAATTCATTGATTTTATGAATTCTCCCTAAAATTACCTAATTTCATGTATTTTCTCTAAAATCATGGAAAATATTAAAAAAATATGAAAACTTGTGGGATTGGGCTCTAGCCGGCCGGCCATGCCCTAGTCGGTCCCACACGCCCATTATTTTATTATTGGTGTTTTGTTTCCTGATTTCATGTAAATTCCCTGATTTCAACAAAATATCTTGGTTTTCAACAAATCCCTTTGATTTTATGAAAATTATCTAAAATCATCAAAATTACATAAAATTGGGAAGAGTGCCTTGGGACCCGCGCCCATTGGCCGGCCGGCCATGCCACGGCCATTGCCGGTCCCACACTCCCATTCCCTATTTTATATTTTAATTTATGTCTCTCATCTCATGGAAGTTCCCTAATTTCGCCAAACTCTTCAGTTTCATGGAATTTCCCTTAAATCAGAGAAAAATACATAAAATCACATAAAACTGGGAAAAGCATGTGGGACCGCGTGTCAGCCGGCCGACCATGCCCTATACGTGGCCGGTCCCACACTTGTGATTCCTTGTTTATTTATTATTTTCATCATCTCATGTATTTTTCCCAGTTTCAGCAAAACCATGGATTTTTCATATTTTCTCCAAATGTTGCTCAAACGTGTACCAGAAAATATCAAAATTCTCAGGACTGAAGCACGAACATCATGGTGACACGGACACATCCCCTTGACCGACCAAGGGTGACCCTGAGGCTTGCAAACAGCTGGTCCCGCATGTTTTAATGATTTTAACCTAATTTGCTCAGTTGCTCATATTAGGTTCGAACTCTTTCCAAACAATTGGAAGTTCACTCAAACGACCATCTACTGGTCCACGACCACCAAGAGCCGGTCTCATGACCTCTTGGTCGGTCCCTCATGTTTTCTACATCAGGTTATATGATTTGTCGCTCACACGAGCATTATTTCAGTAAATGATTAAATCAACATTTAATAATTCTTTCACCAAATGGTCCTCAAGAGACTTTGGTATTTTTGCTCATTCGAGCATTTGGGCGTTATATGGTGAACCCGTCATCCCATGTAGCCGGTACTATGTGATTTGCAGTAAATCATCATCTCGGTAAAATTAGGGTTTTGAATCCAGAACTCTGCAGAAACGTGATTCTGATTCGAACAATCTGATAATTTTATGTTGATTCCATGATTAACATTCGTATTTATTTTGCTCGACTCAGCAGTCAGTAACTTAAATTAATATTTTATTTGGTCCAGCTACCAACAATTCATCAAAAGAATAATATTTGTTCAAACTAGCAATATTTGCTCGAACTAGCAATATTCGCTCGAACCGGCAATATTTACTCAATTAGCAATATTCGCTCAGACTAGAAATATTTGCTCAAATCAAAGAATATTGGTTCAACTATCAATATTCGACAATTTAGCAACACAGTTTTGCTCGTCTTAGGTTATGATGATACCTCGTCTCAGCATACACGTTAAATTCATGAGTTTCGAAACATTTACTCACACATGTTCAACTCAGCGCTACATGGACTCATCGTCCCATAAAGTCAGCAACTGACTCCAAAATCACGAGATTTCAATCGTGTCACATGGGGGGATATTAACTAGGGTTTTGGTATGGCGGTCTACGGCACGTGTGTTCACTCACGATGAAAATGTGAGAAAGTCGTGCAATCAGTTGGAAGAGTCAGCAAAGTAGTGGGTGGAAAGTTAACCAAGTCTTCGCACGATGAGTAATTGGTTTTAACAGGATTTCCCCATTTCCCATTCTCTGATTCCAGTAACTGTCACACTTCATGGGATCATGGTGTTTTCAACTCTGGCATTATAAAATGTCCATGAATCCTGATTGAAAAGACAGAAGTTTTCGAACATTCGAACAACATTCGCCAAAACGAGCAATTTCTCATCAAAAGTTCATACAGACAATCTTTCATCTACACGAACTCACAGAAATTACTCTCAATTGAGCAAAATTCAATCATTCAGAGCATTTTCACGCTGAATTCACAACACACCTACAATCTCAGATCACCATTGATCTCACGCATTTCTCAGCTTCCCTCCTACAGATCAACCCATCCTCTCTTGTGACAGAAATGACTCTGAAACGGCCATTGTTCTTGGGGTCTTACAGATTGATCTCTTGAACATAAAACACTCCCTTCTTGTAGTGCATCTGTGTGAGGTTCAACATTTCGCTCGGTTCAAGGAGTCTCCACATGGTCGACTCTTCAATTCCGTAAAAACCAGCAAATCGTTTTTCCTCACTCACAGATTGGCGACCACAGTGGGAGATTAATCTCTCGGTTGCAATCTCACGATTTCACAAGATGGCTGGTCTTAGGTCTGGGTTAGTTACAGGTTCCAACACAAACGACGCTAGTACTAGCAATAACAACAATGACAATCAGAATATCCCGGAAACGATTCCGGCCTCCAACACTGATGGTGGTGACATTACTCCTCCTCACGCTGAAGGTCATCCCATGTTCGGTCAACACCCTGAAGAAGTCAGAGGAAATCCACCACATACCATTGCTGATCTTATCAAAGTGCAGGAGACTCTCGCAAAGAATCAGACTGACATGGCTGCTACACAGAAGGAGCTGTGTAATTATCTCAGAACTCTTACTGATAAGATGACAGAGAAGACTCAAGAAAAGGGAAAAGAGAAGGAGAAATCCTCAGATGTTGATGATCCTGAAGTAATCCCAATCCATACAGTGGATGATGATGAAATTGGCAAAGCTGCAAATTCATCAGCAAAGGGACCATCAAATTTTATTACTCGGGAAGACGTGGAGCGCCTTCTGGAGAACCGTGGAAAAGACAAGACATCACATGTCCATCGTCACCAACCTCCTTATCCTGCCTCTACGCAGAGGATTTCCCTTCCAAAGGGTTACATTTCTCCAACTTTCACTCTGTATGACGGAACTGGCAATGCTCGAGAACATGTCTCTCGTTTTCTCAAAGCCTTGGGAGAGCATGAACATAACCATGTTGTTCGTCTCAAAGAGTTTTCAAAATCCTTGATAGGAAGAGCATACACCTGGTACAACAACATCGCACCGGGGACTATCAACAATTGGGGAGAAATGATCAACGCCTTCTACAGGAAGTACTTTTTCGTGTCAGAGCAAGTCACTCTCTCTGATCTTGGAAGAATGTTCCAGAGGATCAGTGAGAATCCCAATGATTACGTGAAAAGATTCAGAGTTCAGACCCTGGACTGTCATGACCTAAATGTCACATAAAAGCTACTGGTAGATTTGTATATCAACGGCATGCTCCCGGTCTACAGAGCTCTACTGGAGAATCTTCGATTCCATACTTTCTCAGAACTTCACGAAGCCGCGAAGAGATCAGCAACCACTGCACCTGCTCTATTAGAAATATCAAAGTTCACAAAGACTGAGGAATCACGTGACACTCGAGGAAGCGGACGCCTGATCAACAAGCAGTACAACTTGCAGTCCTCTACAAACGTTGTTGCAGAGGGGAGCAAGCGTAAAGCTGAATCCCCGAACAAGCATGCTGCAGCTCCTCCAAAGACGCAAAAGAAGGACAAAACCAGAGACACAGACTCCTGGCCAACGCACAGATGCTCCTGATGATGCACCTGATTTTCCTCTCCCCATTGGAGAAGTGCTCGAACTATTAGACTCCTAGATCCAAGATGGTGCAATCAAATTGCCATACGTCAGGAGAAACCCAACTGAGGAAGACATGGAAAATCCTTGTTACTGCCGATTCCACAGGCTCGTCAATCACCCCACAAGTAGCTGCAAAGTTTTGAAACGCATATTCAGAGAAAAGGTTGAGTCAGGAGAACTTAATCTTGGAGCCGAAGGAGTACACAGAGATCCTCTTCCTGTCAGGACTTTCTCTATTTCTGAAGCACCAGTCAAGGAAGTAGTTCAGTCATCGATAGAGCATGTTTGCGAATTGCTCTATCTATCAAAAGCACAAAAAGGAGACATGTTCACACCTTTGAACCACATAGTGTCTGGGAAACGCCTACTGATTCCAGAAGTACCTCCCGAACCATCAGCCATCGACAAAGAAATGTATGACTGGGGACTGCTCACCACCGTGCATATTAAAGAAAATGAATTCAAAAGAGCATTTGTTGATGTCGGCACCGCCGTCAACATCATCCCTTTGAAAACTCTCAGAGCTGCTGGCATTACTCGACAAGAGGCTACTCATGCTCCCATAGCAATCAGAGACCACGAAGGAATCTCCAGAGATGCATACAGCTTCATAATTCTCAAAGTCACGGAGAATTTGGTCTGCACTGAGACCAAGTTTTACATAATTCGATAAGATCCTGGATGTGACGTGATCCTTGGAAAATAAAATATAATGCGGAAAAGAAATAATACAGACACCAGAATTTTGTTAACGAGGAAACCGCAAATGCACAAAAACCGCGAGACCTAGTCCAGAATAAACACACACTGATAATAAGTTGTTACACCAATTTCCTACTACCTATTCGGACTAGATGTAATACCTTCTTCAGCACTTGTAGAACTCCTAGCAAAATACCGATTCTCTTTAGAATTTCTTCACACAAATCTTCTAGCACAACCCAAGGTTCTCTTTAGAAGATACACCACCACGATTGATACGATTCGATATTTTGTTTGCACAAAACACCGGTTTGATTTCCCTTTAGATGTAAATCAAGGTTTTGGAAATCTTGTGTTTATTTTGATAAAAACAATTACTAGGTAAAAATAATATCAAAACAAACTTGTAGATTAGGGTTTTAACTTACAATCAGTATGCGTACACACAAGGAGTCCGTGAACCTGATTTCCGTAAGTAAACTTGGGTGATTCCAAAGATCAATTTCCAAGTTAAGAAAACCCTAATAATTCTACAACAAGAACAACTAGAAAAAATCTAGAGATATCTTGTTTCAAACTTCTCAAGGATTTTTACGAGATGCCTCAATAGAATTTTTTCTTTCTAGTCTCCGATTTCGACTAACAAGTGTTGGTATACGATCGGAAACAGAAATCTATCAAAACTTAGGGTTTATGATCAACAACTCTTGAATGGTTTTGTATCAGAAGAGAAAACCTTAGAATAGACAAGAGGTGAAACACCTAGATTACAAGTTGTATGATCAATCACGAAGATTGAATCCAACTTGGCTTTGTGATCCCTAATACAAAGACTTTTATCTCAATCTCGTTCACGAAGAACGGAAGACGTGGAAAACAACCTGCAGAGCTTACGCCAATTTTCCAAAGGGATAAAAAACGTGTAAACTCACGAACTTCTTATTTATAATGAACAATAGCTTGGAAGCTAAGCAAATCTATTTTCCTTTTTTTAAGACTCTCCTAAATAAGGGAGTCTTTCCTAAGTTAGAACTCTTGCCAAAATAATTAAATAAATAATTAATTTAGCAAATTGTATTTTTGTGAATAAATCACAAATTAAATTAGGAAGGAATCACAAACACTTTAATATGGAAATTAAAAAATGTTTGTACCAATAGCCATATTGCCTAGATAAGGAAACATCACCAATTTGACCAAAAATGCTTTTTAGTCACGTAATTGGGCCCAAGTCCGTGAACTGTTGCAAACAGCCTATGGATTGTTTCCTACTAACGATCTGTAACAATCACAACAACACTTATAATTGTTACTTTAATAAAACACTCATAACTTCATCGTTATAACTCGGAATTGAGTGATTCTTGGCTCGTTGGATTCATAAGCTCATTCACTATAACATGAGATTCTTTATAAGGATAAAGGTTATTGTCTCCAAGGTCATGAATCAAATAACCTCAAGTATATATACATAAATGTACATTTACCGTCATTGGAATTGTTCCATGGAGTGAGCATTTATCTTGATAGATTAGAAAGGTAGAATTGAACAAGAATCCAAATGAAATCAATCACATACCTTTATTGATGAAGTACTTGTTGATGTCTTCTTGTAGTCTTTAATCTTCAATCTTCACCCTTTAAGGATAGCTTCGATTCAACTTCTTAGATCTAATCTAGTCTGAAACTATCTTTAGTATGCTAAATCAAGAATGCATTTTGGCAACTAAAATTGACAACTAACTTGACATACCAATGCTAGTGGGTTCAACCGAGCAGTGCGCTAACAATAACAACTATATAACGTCCTCTAAGAATGTTTCAATGATTGAAATGAGAGTTTAGAATATATAACCATTGTTGGATATAAACATTGTGTGATAACTCATGCATGTGTAAGTCCTTATTCCTTGAACCAAAGTATGCGTACTTTGATGATCAGGAAAACCGGAACTAAAGTATGCGTACCAGTACGTGCACCATTGCAAGTTCACGTCCCGTGAAAATTTGCTGGAGTTTGTGAATTGAAAACAAACTTATTCCGGGTACTTAAGTCCGCGTACCAGTCCGCGTACTTAGGTTGGTTATTTTCTGAAAACGATTATTCGTGAACTTAAATTTATATAAACTAAGGAATGCATATTTGTAAACCGTGGATATAAAGTTCATGAATCGATTCGAGTGAATCAAATCGTTGTTGCTTCGATTATGTCTTGTATACTTCTAGAAAATCTAAGCATAACTAGTTCATTTGAGTCATTTGAACTAGTTATGGTGAAGAAGAATATGGTTGATATGAAAGTGCTCATGATAGACGCATTTATGTGTCTACTTTGTCTCAATTTTCTATATTTTTAGTGCTCATTTTTGTACTTATTTTACTATTTTGTGTATTTGTAGGTGTTTTTGGGAAATAAAGCTCAATGGACTAAAATGTGGAATTCCACTCGTAAAATGGATGAAATGAAGTGATTTATAATTTAACGGGCTAGGCCCAAAAGGAAAAAGTTGGAGAATTATTTCATTTGTCGAATTATTTGGATATGGGAGTGTGAAAAGTGTAGAGCCCATTATGTCAACATCAATTATTTGATATTAAAAAAAAATGGAGATACTTATTTTAATGAAGAAAATAAAAGTGTTAAGTAAGAAATATACATGGAGTAATTGATGAGAATTAAATATATAAAGAGTATGGAAAGAATATTATTCTTTATGGTTGGAGTTAATAAAGAAGAAATAATTCCCAAATAAGAAAAATTGTAAATGCATGAGAATTATATTACTTGACGCGTGGCACATTCTTATTGGAGGATTTTTCATTGTCTTGACATGTGGCATATTCTCATGCGGTGATGATGTGGTAGTGGTGAATAGAAAAGGAAAGTGGATTCCTTTGAAAGCTATAAATACGCTGTGGATAAAACAAAAAGGGAGGTCCGGAGTCTGAGCGAAAGATAAGAGTTTTTGTTTCTTTGTTTTAATTTCTCTTTTGTAATAATGGAGTAATTTCTCCGCTAGGGTGGATGAAGAAACTATTTTTGATGGGTAATATTTAATGTTTTATTTCTTAGAAAATAATTACTCAATTATTTGTGCTATTCATGACTAATAATTTCTCTTCTGTAAATGCTTCATTTTAATTGTTTTGGATAGTTTCTACCGATCTTTTATAAGCGAAGGAGGTTATATTTTTGTGTAACTACGAGAGTCGCATAATTAATTTTAAACGTTTCATCTTCCAAAACCTGAGATTGGGTTCGATATGTTTTGAGTATTTTACGAGTAATTGTTTGAGATAATAAATTGTTAATTTTACAAGCATCGGGAGTAGTGGAATCCAAAACCCTAGATTCATCTCTCCTTGGTAACGGAAATCAAAATTTATTAGTTTTTCTTTTATTTGTCTTAAACCAAACCTTCAAAATAGTCTGAGTATCAAATCCTTTTCTTACCACACTTTAAAACTACATCAGTTTTTGGCGCCGCCGACGCGGACTTGTATTTAGGTTAGGTTTTAGATCTCTTTTTCTAAATATTTTGGTAGTTTAGAATTTATTTTATTTAATTATCTTTGATTTTACGTTGGGTATCTTTTTAGATTTTGCGTGCAGGTTTAATTTGACATTTATTGGAGAATAAAACTGGACAACAAAAAAGGTAAGTAAAGATATTCTATTTTTTTTTCTTTTTCTTTAAATATTGATATTTGGTAGATTTTTATTTTATTTCTTTGTACATAGTTAATTTAGGATTCTTTTTATTTTTTTGTAAATATTTTATTTTTTATTTAGAAAAAGAAAAGAATACACGTGCACACACCAATTGCATCTTCCGGCACCGATTTTAGGAAAACTCGCGGTTTAGTACTGTGAACCCTCTGGGCGTTATCATCCGAAACACCACAAGCCTTAGCCTCGTACCATTGACCAGTCTTGGAATGTAGGTATATATTGCTAAAGGTAACCCAAGCTTACCTAAATTAGTGAACCCTGCATTTGTATGTGCACAAATTATGTCGATCTGGTATTATGAAGACCAATACAATGAATATCGACCTGAATTTCAAATTGGACAATATCCGTAGTATGCCCATAGTGTGGATAGTACTTGGGACCACAACCTACCTTCTGAAGGTTATGGTTCATACCATGGTGATCCCAATTACTATTCGCACGTCCACCAATCATACGAATGGGAGAATGAGCAATATTATAATGAAAAAAATGAGAGTTCTACATCTTTAGAGGATTTAATCAAACAATTGCCACCAGTTCCTGATGAATATAAAACTCATTCCATAGAATATGCACTCAAACTGTTTCAATTGACAAGTCTTTCTTTACAGGAATCACTTAAGAAGTTCAATAAATCTATATGTGAATCTGAAATAATGATGGATAAACTGTGTGAGAATCTTAATAAGCAGGAGGACCAAAATGCACCTAAGGCTATTGCTCATAATGAACTTGAATTCCAAAATAGTGTTTCCAGTCTTACCCATGATAATGCATATAATTATTCACCTAATTTAGAGGATGAGGGTAGAACTGAAAACACTGCATGTTTAGACAAGGTTCAACCATTTCAACCATCTTTGTATTGTTATGATGATGCGGATAGTGTCGATGAAGAATATGAAATATATAGTCATAGTGACGAGGAAATTGTTACACCAATTGAGCCTTATGATTATAATGTTGTTTCTAGTTCAAATCCTAATAATGTTGATAATTATTCACCTATTCAAAAGGATGAGGATTTGACTAGGGAAACCATTGTTTTAGATGGTGTAGTATATCATTGTGATTATGAAGCCGAGGATGGCTTAGAGGAAAGATTTTATCCTGAGACTAGGGTTTTAGAGTCTAGTGATTCAGAAACAATAGTCCCTTCTGAGGATTATAGAAATGTAGAACCACACGATTACAACCTAGATGAAATAAAAGACCATTTTCCTAAATCTGATAATTTAGAAAGTAAGAAAATTGTGACTAGTTTATCCAAGGATATTGACAATTCTAAGTTTGGGGGTGAATATCATTCTCCCTGTGGTTTATCTTTGACTCTTACAAAGGTTCCTAATTTGGGACTTGACATATGTGCCTTGACCATCTTAAGAGACTATCTTCATATACGTTTTCCTGAACCTAGTTATGTCCAGAAAGAAACTCAGTTGATAGATACCCATCCTCTGGTTGATGTGGTTAATCCGGTCCATGATGCCATAATTGACTTTGTTGTCCCACCAAAATTTTATTTTCCAACTGTGGGAGTATCTCAATTTGAAATGTGTCATTATAAAGTTTCTAGAACTAAACCTAATTATTTTGGGAAATTAAAATTGCCGACACATTTTCTTAAGAATGACCACCACTTTCATTATGGTCAACTATGTAAGTCAAATCTAATTGACTTCAAGGATCCACAATTATTCAGGTTATTATTATGTGCTTCTAAGTTCTTATTTGAGTTTTTCCAGGATCTGCAACCTGATCCTATGGATCCTACCAATGAGGAAACCTGGCCCATGCAAATATTTTATTCAGACCCTTTCATAGAACCTGAGCCCGAACCACAGCTAGATGTAGTTGTCTTAAAAAAGAAACTAGATAAGGGTGGGCGTTATTTGTTCATTTTCTTGGCATTCCTTTTATTTGTGTTAGCTTTATTCAGTTTTGATGACCCACATAGGTTCCGTCTATTTCTATATGATTTTATGTGGTGACCAACTCTATCAACGTCTGGCTGAAGACACTAAACTTAGCGCTTTATGGGAGGCAATCCATACATGGTGAAATTAAGGTCCCTCTGGAGGACCCTGTTGTTGTTGTACATTAGTTTTGTTTTCGCTTTTATTTTTTTCTTATTCCTCATTGAAGGATTGCTACGCTTCATCCAGGTACTATCTTTCTGACTTCTCTCTTAATCGTTTCTTCTTGTTACTTATATTTTGGGTACTGCACTTTCATTTTGAAACATTGAGGACAATGTTAGATTAAAGTTTGGGGGTGAGGGAAAAAATTAGAGTTAGTTTTTAATAATAAGTATATATATAAAAAAAATTAAACAAATTTAAAAAATTAAACTCCGGAGCCTAGAAATTTATGCCTATTAAGAATGGCACTAACCAATCTAAGTGGATGGAAGCATCTTGGTTGTAGGAGTTGAGGAACCAATCTGATTAGATGGAAACATCTATATAGAGTCTATTCATAAAAGCACAGAGCTCAGGTGTTAGAAATAACATGATAGTTTCACCGTATCTCGGAATCATCTTATTACTTCTGTTTTTATTTTTTGCACAATTTTTATGTTGATGCCAGCTGGGTTGATCTAGAATTAGGATTATCAGCCACTGGTTCCCTTGTATATGCCAGATGTGTTGATATTAGTCCAAACCAGTATCTCAATCTATTAGGTCGTAGGATTCATCTTGGCATTGACGTCCATTCGCAACCATCTATTTCTATTTCCATCTACTTAATCTATTTATCTGATGTGTTTGATTCCGGATATTGATGTCCATTGTGCGACTATCTGAGCAGAGCTCTGTCACTTATATATGAATTTTAGTATGTTAGTGCAAACTTGTGTACAACAATTGGAATTTCGCATCAGGGTACTTCCTCCTGTAATCAATGAGAGTATGCCAACCAAGGAGGTTCTTTAGTGCCTTTCAAGGTTCTGCGTAGATAGCTAGGGTCTGGAGTAAAGGTTTGTTGGGTACACCTCTTGTAAACCCTCCAGAGACTATAACTTGGACACTAGGGCCACCTAGGGGTTTAAAGGCTTGTTGCACATGCTAAGTGCAATTGCGATGCCTGCGACAGTGAGTTAGGATTTCATTTTCTAGATTAGATTTGCTCGGGACTAGCAAACAATAAGTTTGGGGGTATTTGATAGACGCATTTATGTGTCTACTTTGTCTCAATTTTCTATATTTTTAGTGATCATTTTTGTACTTATTTTACTATTTTGTGTATTTGTAGGTGTTTCTGATAAATAAAGCTCAATGGACTAAAATGTAGAATTCCGCTCGTCAAATGGAGGAAATGAAGTGATTTATAATTTAATGGGCTAGGACCAAAAGGAAGAAGATGAATAATTATTTCATTTGTCGAATTATTTGGATATGGGAGTGTGGAAAGTGTAGAGCCCATTATGTCAACATCATTTATAAGATATTAAAAAAAATATATGGAGATATTTATTTTAATGAAGAAAATAAAAGTGTTAAGTAAGAAATATACATGGAGTAATTGATGAGAATTAAATATATAAAGAGTATGGAAAGAATATTATTCTTTATGGTTGGAGTTAATAAAGAAGAAATAATTCTCAAATTAGGAAAATTGTAAATGCATGAGAATTATATTACTTGACGCTTGGCACATTCTTATTGGAGGATTTTTCATTGTCTTGACATGTGACGTATTCTTATTCGGTGATGATGTGGTAGTGGTGAATAGAAAAGGAAAATGGATTCCTTTGAAAGCTATAAGTACGCTGTGGATACAACAAAATGGGAGGTCCGGAGTCTGAGCGAAACAGAAGAAATTTTATTTCTTTGTTTTAATTTCTCTTTTGTACTAATGGAGTAATATCTCCGCTAGGGTGGAGGAAGAAACTATTTTTGATGGGTAATATTTAATGTTATATTTCTTAGACAATAATTACTCAATTATTTGTGCTATTCATGACTAATAATTTCTCATCTATAAATTTCATTTTAATTGTTTTGGGTAGTTTCTACCGATCTTTTATAAGCGAAGGAGGTTATATTTTTGTGTAACGACGAAGGTCGCATAATTAATTTTAAACGCTTCATCTTCCAAAACCTGAGATTGGGTTCGATATGGTTTTGAGTATTTTATGAGTAATTGTTTGAGATAATAAATTGTTAATTTTACAAGCATCAGGAGTAGTGAAATCACAAAACCATAGATTCATCTCTCCTTGGTAACGGAAATCAAAATTTATTAGTTTTTATTTTATTTGTCTTAAACCAAACCTTCAAAATACTCCGAGTATCGAATCCTTTTCTTACCACATTTTAAAACTATATTAGCTCATATGGCTAACCATTTGGTTAACTATTATTCAACCAACTAAATCTACATGTTTGGGTACCGTTACACAAACCTAAAAACGTGCATTTCATTTGTGTGTAACAAGCTAAGTTTTGATCTAACAGTTGAAAGATATTAGCTTGAATCTAATCAGGTTTTCATCTAACGGTGAATATTGAATGCTTAGTTACCAAGATAACTTAGATTGCAAACCTATAAAGGAGAACTCTAGCAACTAGGAAACCTAATCCCCACACCTCTTGTGTGATACTAGTTGTATAAGTTAGAGTCGATTCTCCTTTAACCTTAGGTTTCTACCGAGACCCTGTAGGTTAACAACTTGAAGACTTCATTGGTATTGTGAAGCCATACCCAACTATTTTCTTTGTAGTTGCGTGATCTAATCTTGTTGTTTCTATCGTACTAAGTATAATCATAAGATTGACTTGAAATTGATTTCTCCGATAGGCAAGATTAAAAGAAGTCACAAACATCTTCGTCTCATCGTTTGTGATTCCGCAATATATTCTTTCGCTAGTCGATTAAGATTATTGTGAGGTGATTGATAATTTTAGGTTGTTCTTCGGGAATATAAGTCCGGGTTATCAATTGGTTCCTGTTCACCTTGATTTATCAAAAGACGGAAGAAAAACTCCTAGGTATTTCTGTGGGAGACAGATTTATCTATTACCGTAGACTTTTCTGTGTGATATAGATTTGTTTATTAAAGTATTCGACTTTGGGTCGTAGCAACTCCTAGTTGTGGGTGAGATCAGCTAAGGGAATCAAGTGTGTAGTATCCTGCTGGGATCAGAGACGTAAGGAGCGCAACTGTACCTTGGATCAGTGTGAGATTGATTGGGGTTCAACTACAGTCCAGACCGAAGTTAGTTTGTAGTAGGTTAGTGTCTGTAGCGGCTTAATACAATGTGTGTTCAATCTGGACTAGGTCCCGGGGTTTTTCTGCATTTGCGGTTTCCTTGTTAACAAAACTTCTGGTGTTTGTGTTATTTCTTTTCCGTATTATATTTTTTTATTGAAAAAGCGGGGGTCTAACAACACCAGCCAATATTTCTCTTAGCAATCTGTATGGACTAACTCCGAAATACTTTGCTAGAGAATCAACTAGACAGTCAGACTCAATCTAGATAAAAAGCATCTCAAGGAGTTATTATCTCAATCTCTCAATTCGATCTTTACTCAAGCAAATAGAAATCTGCGAGTCTTTACCAAAGAGAGATAACTTGGACGGTACCAAAGACCAATGTCCAAGGATCAATCAATATCAATCAACAACCAAAGGTTGGATTTCCAATTGATGATCACGAACGCACAACCTGTATTATTTCTATTATATAAAATATAATGCGGAAAAGAAATAACACAGACACCAGAAGTTTTGTTTACGAGGAAACCGCAAATGCAGAAAAACCCGGGACCTAGTCCAGATTGAATACACGCTGTATTAAGCCGCTACAGACACTAGCATACTGCAAAATAACTTCGGACTGATCTATAGTTTAATACCTACCAATCTCCCACTGATACAAGGTACTGTTGTACTCCTACGCCCCTGATCCCAGCAAGACACTGCGTACTTGATTCCCTTAGCTAATCTCACCCACAACTAAGAGTTGCTGCAACCCAAAATCACAGACTTGATAATGAACGAATCTGTCTCACACAGAAAAGTCTATCGAAAGGATAAATCTTTCTCCCACAGATAAACCATAGGTTTTGTTCCGTCTTTAAATATAAAATCAGGGTAACAGGAACCAATTGATAATCCGAACTTATATTACCGAATAACAACCTAGATTAACAATCACCTCTCTACAATCCTTCCTGACTACACAAGCGGATTGTCGAGGAATCACAAACAGTGAGACGAAGATGTTTGTGACTTCTTTATCTTGCCTATCGAAGAACTCTCACGATCTCAAGTCAATCAATCGATTGTACTCGTACGATAGAAGATGCAAGATCAGATCACGCAACTACGATAAAAGTAGTATCGGCCTGGCTTCACAATCCCAATGAAGTCTTTAAGTCGTTAACTCGAGTTTAGAGAATAAACTCAAGAGTTAATTGAGATCGACTCTAGCGAGAGCACTAGTAGCACACAGACGTGTGGGGATTAGGTTTTCTCAATGCTAGATGTCTCCTTTATTTAGCCTTCAAATCAAGGTTTTGCCTTAGGTACAAAGCAAACTCTATCCACCGTTAGATAAAAACCTAATTTAGATTCAAGCCAATATCTCTCAACCGTTAGATCGAAAGACATAGCTTGTCACACACACTTGGTTACACGTTTACTGGGTTTGAGAAAACCATGCCCAAACGAGTACACGTATGTTGGTTCAACATGATAACCCAAAAGGTCAACCATATGAGCATCTCATATTAATCATGTTCTTCTTCACCATAACTAGTTCAATTGACTCAAATGAACTAGTTAAGAGTTGTTCAACTGCTATGAGATCTTATGTAACTACACAAGACACAATTGAAACAAAGACGATTCGATTCGATTAGAATCTACTCATGAACATTATAGCCACGGTTTGCATAAAGTATTCCTTAATAATTAATGTTTCATATTCAGAGCACACCTTTAGATCATAATCTCTTAAGTTCACAAAAAAGTTCGCGGACTTAAGTTAATCGGTTGAGTTTTCCAAACTCAGCAGAAATTCTCGGGTCGAGAACTTCCGCCAGTTCGCGGACTTAGCACACAAACGAGTTTTGGAAATCCCAGCAGAAATTCTCGGTCGAGAACTTCCGTCAGTTCGCGGACTGAGTCTGCGGACTGGGTTCGCGGACTTGGCAAGCCAATTCCACAATCCTACCAATTTCTCTTGATCAACAAAGTTCGAAAACTTTGGTTCAAGGAATACATGGTTATATAATCTAAACTCTCAGTTCAATCATTGAAACATTCTCAGAGGGCGATATTCAGTCGTGAAGAACAACAGACCTTTCTCGTCAGAGCAATTTCCAAAGTGATTGAAACTTTCATGACTTTCGTCACTAGGTGAAGATAAACCTGATCAAAGAGAAACTCTTTACCAACACATGATTTCGAGTAAAAGATAAGCAATGAATACTCAGCTCGAAATATCAAGTGTATATGATCTAGTCTATATATCATACGACTTTTGTCTTATAAGAAGTAGGAGAAGAATAGATAGACTTTCGAGTGATAGATAAGTTCAAGTCTTCACATACCTTTTTGTTGATGAAGATCCGTAGCTATAACAATGAGAGAAATCGAGATTCTCGATCATTATTATACAGTGTCATAGTATTATTATATCAAAGTCCAATTGCATCACGAATTTAACAATAATACTATGGTGATATGTATCGCTCCCCCTTAGTCAATACTCCATCTTGGTCATGGAAACCACTCCCCCTTACACAATGATCCGAAAACCATATGTATTTGTAGTGTGGCCTACAATATTTCTCCCCCTTTTTATCAATAAAATTGGCAAAGGTACAAGAACGGGTTCATAATGAAATTTCCACAAGAGACATTTCATGAGCAAAAGAAAGACAACATATTATCTTAATTTAGATGCAATCTTATAGCTGAAGCTAACAACATTCATCAAGGAGTTTTAAGACGCAAGATAACCCCTATAAAATTCCACAGCCTCACTTCCCGCAAGATATTACCATTAAGCACAAGTTCAAAAGAACTCTCCCCCATTTGATGTCATTCCCAAAGGAACAACAAGAGCGACCTTAATTTCGAAAGAAAATAAGGATTTTTATTTGGACACCAAAAACCATGAGAATGATTTTTTATATCCAAAACTCAACCAAAATACTCACAAGTAAACCCCTGAATATTCTAATTGGAACACGAAATTAAATCAAAACCACAAAAGTGATCAATTTAATTGAAAGTGCTCAACATAAGTAAACTCACGGAGCAACAGGCTACGACTAAGTTAATCATATGGAGGTGACTAACTTAACCGTTCAAGTACTCAACATAAGGAAAACCTTACGGAATACGTGACTACATTAACCAATAGAACATGATAGCGTAGCCGTTCATATACTCAACACAAGAGCTTGTGGAATATATGAAAACACAACTAGATTAATTACAAGAGAACCTATAATTAATCTAATCGAAAATCAAACAACCAAACTAATTACCGAAGTAATCAATTTAATTATTTTGGGCTTGACATATGAGATTATGGAACCCCGACTAAGATTATCATGGAACATGACCATCTTAACCGCACATGTACTCAACATAAGAAAGAAAACTTATGGAGTACAAAACTAAATAACCAAGGTTGATTAATTTAGTTCATAATGCTCAACATATAACATCTTATGGAACAACCAACAAAGCCATGGTTAATCGACTTAGTTGTAAGGTTCTCAACATAAGCCACACAATGGAGCCTTCACGGTAAAACATAGCAAGTTGGATCAATGAAGATCAATACCGTGGTTAACATACAAGGATCTATTCTATTTTTGCATCATTATATGCATAACAACATAATAGACTTTATCGTTGTCACACAAAAGATTTAATCCTATTTTCCATCAATTACATGATTGTAAAGGCATAACTTTTGTATATTTCAAAAGTCCATTCTTCCTTTCATCAATACGAATACCAATTCATGGACAACTTTACTTTTGACAGCAATATGGGACCTTCAAGTTCACGGACGCAAACAATACATATCCCATAAAGATATGCAATATAACAAACCAAGAAAATACTATAATAATCATCATCCTCCAAATATTTTTAGAATTTAAAAACCAATAAACCTAAAAAATAAACATAAGAAGATGAAAAAAAAAATAGCTATGTGT
Source organism: Papaver somniferum (assembly GCF_003573695.1). Classification (NCBI taxonomy): domain Eukaryota; kingdom Viridiplantae; phylum Streptophyta; class Magnoliopsida; order Ranunculales; family Papaveraceae; genus Papaver; species Papaver somniferum. Next base: position 114,354,095 of record NC_039364.1, read on the forward strand.
AGTCACAATCATCACTATTCATAGCATTAGTTATTCTTCCAACTAATCCAAAAAGAAGACATACTAGGCGATAATGCCTTTGAGAGATTCAGCATCATTCCCAACTCCTTGTTTTCAACAACCATTGGAACATACAGTTCGCGGAGATAGGAGTTTATATCAGCGAACTGTCTTGGCTGACTATGTCGTACCAGGGCTCTCTGAATTTCTAAGGACTTTGACACAAAAGCATTTATTTCACGAATCTCCTTTCTTACTTCCTTCAACTCATCAAGAACATCAGAAAACTTCTGAGAGTTAGAAGACACTGCCTTTGGCTTTCTTGTATTCCTCATTTTTCTTTTTCGAGACGGAGTTACAGGAGATTTTTCTTTTTCCTTGATTGATGGCTTAACAATCATGTTGATATCACTTATCTCCATAGACATGCTTTGAGAACAGTTATAACCAACTAATTTTTATGGATGGAATTCACAATCTCATCAGGTCTAGAGATAAAAAGGATATCAAGAAGAAAAAAGGAATGTAGGGTTCGAAACCTATAAACAGGTTTGTGGTCGTCCAACTCTAAACCCTATAAAGAGTAGAATTGTCGATAATAACCCTTTCTTTTGTTTGATAGATAAAAACAACAACCCTAAAGAAAAACTTTTCTACAAGCCTGCATGTTTGCGATCTTGTCTCTTTCAATCAGGTACATGAGACAAGATTTGCACAACAACACAATTAATTTGTGTTATGGTGAACAACAATTTGTCCACCACTTTCCTCAAGAGAGGAATCTTCAGGCTTCTGTCTATCAAAACGATTTGACCATACTTTCTTTTCAAATGGTCTAATTCTATCCCTGGAAACCAACTTCTTCGATGAAGATAAGATCTTATATACCTTGGCGGTCTTCTGAGAAAGTTCAAACTTTCTTGCTAATCGATCTGCTCTTCGTTGAAGTTTGTTAGCGTGCCTCATTTGATGCTTGTATTTGTAACATCTTGATAGTTCGTGACCCTTCATTGAACAAAACGAGCACGTCAATCTTGGATAATATTCAGGTATTTGTGGTGCGACAGCAGCTAAACACATAGTAGATCCTGAATCATCACGATCATAGTTTCCATAGGATAAATCAGTTGAATCTTCCAGCTTAATTTGGTTTCTTTCTTCCCTGAACCCATTGAGGTTGATATATGTATTGCTATAAGTATCAAAATCGATATTTTCACCAAGAAGCCCTACACTTGATTTCCTATCTTTATCGGAATCATAGGTTTCAGACATTTCATCAAGTGTTACAGCTAGACCTTTGTTCCCAGTGACTGAGGCATGTCCTCGTCATCAGCCTCGTCAGCATCCCTGTTTTTAGGAGGTACGCGACCGTTAGGTTTTTCTGATGACCTAGGTTTGTCTCTTGAAAACCGTTTACTTCTCTTCAACAGAAAATATCTAAACTGTCTTGTGATCAAGGAGACCGACTTGTCAAGGTATTCATCTGAAAAATCATTCTCAGACTGATCATCCTCCGAGACATGAACACTTTTACCTTTGGCAAGTAAGTTAGTGCCCTTATGTGCTTTAAAGGCAACATCCTTACCGACTTTGGATGTGTGCTCATGATCAAAGATCTTTAGCTTCCCAACCAAGGTGTTTCTGGAGAGATTATTAAGGTTATTCCCCTCAACGATGGCATGCTTCTTAGACTCTTATCTGGATGGCAGCGATCTGAGAATTTTCATCACAATGTCCTTTTCAGGAATAGTCTTACCCAATGCAAAAGATGCATTAACAATTTCAGACACTTTGTGATTAAACTCATCAAATGTTTCTTCATCTGCCATACGAAGGTTCTCCTAATCGGAATTAAGGTTTTGAAGCCTAGCTTCCTTTTCACTGGAGTTTCCTTTAAATACGGTTTCTTAGATATCCCAAGCATCTTTAGACCTAGTGCAATTAGACACATGGTGTTGAAGACTTGGGACAATGGCATGTATGATAGCATTCATCCCTTCAGAATTCTGCTTTGTAGCAAGAATCTCGACAACATTATATTCACCAATATTCTTGGGAACAGTTCCATTTTTGGCTGCAACAACCGGCGCATCATAGCCATTGACTACATATACCCACGATTGAAGAAAAGCTCGCATAACAATTTTCTACCATCAATAATTTGAGCCATCGAAAACTGGTGGTACATTAATAGACATAGCACCTCTGTCCATAGAGTCAGATCGCTACAAACACAGACTGATAAGGTCTTTAACGTGTTTGTCTGCTCTGATACCAATTGAAAAAGCGGGCGTCTAACACCACCACCCAATATTTAGCTTTGAAATATGTATGGACTAACTCCGAAATACTTTGCTAGAGAATCAACTAGACAGTCAGACTCAATCTAGATAAAAAGCATCTCAAGGATTATTATCTCAATCTCTAAATTTGATCTTTACTCAAGCAAATAGAAATCTGCGAGTCTTTATCAAATAGAGATAACCTGGACGGTACCAAAGACCAATTTCCAAGGATCAATCAATATCAATCAACAACCAAAGGTTGGATTTCCAATTGATGATCAGGAAGACACAACCTGTATTATTTCTATTATATAAAATATAATGCGGAAAAGAAATAACACAGACACCATAAGATTTGTTAACGAGGAAACCGCAAATGCAGAAGAACCCCGGGACCTAGTCCAGATTGAATACACACTATATTAAGCCGCTACAGACACTAGCCTACTGCAAACTAACTTCGGACTGATCTATAATTGAGCCCCTACCAATATCCCACTGATACAAGGTACAGTTTTACTCCTACGCCTCTGATCCCAGCAGGACACTGCGTACTTGATTCCCTTAGATGATCTCACCCACAACTAAGAGTTGCTGCAACCCAAAATCACAGACTTGATAATAAACGAATCTGTCTCACACAGAAAAGTCTATCGAAAGGATAAATCTGTCTCCCACAGATAAACCCTAGGTTTTGTTCCGTCTTTAGATATAAAATCAAGGTAACATGAACCAATTGATGATCCAGACTTATATTCCCCAAGAACAGCCTAGATTAATCAATCACCTCTCTACAATCCTTCCTGACTACACAAGTGTATTGTCGAGGAATCACAAACAGTGAGACGAAGATGTTTGTGGCTTCTTTATCTTGCCTATCGGAGAACTCTCATGATCTCAAGTCAATCAATTGATTGTACTCGTACAATAGAAGATGCAAGATTAGATCACACAACTACGATAAAAGTAGTATCGGTCTGGCTTCAAAATCTCAATGAAGTATTTAAGTCGTTAACTCGAGTTTAGAGAAGAAACTCAAGAGTAAATGGAGATCGACTCTAGCGAGAGCACTAGTAGCACACAGATGTGTGGGTATTAGGTTTGCTCAATGCTAGATTCCTCCTTTATATAGCCTTCAAATCAGGGTTTTGCCTTAGGTACAAAGCAAACTCTATCCACCGTTAGATAAAAACCTGATTTAGATTCAAGCCAATATCTCTCAACCGTTAGATCGAAAGACATAGCTTGTCACACACACTTGGGTACACGTTTACTGGGTTTGAGAAAACCATGCCCGAACGAGTACACGTATGTTGGTTCAACATGATAACCCAAAAGGTCAACCATATGAGCATCTCATATTAATCATGTTCTTCTTCACCATAACTAGTTCAATTGACTCAAATGAACTAGTTAAGAGTTGTTCAATTGCTATGAGATCTTATGTAACTACACAGGACACAATTGAAACAAAGATGATTCGATTCGATTAGAATCAACTCATGAACATTATAGCCACGGTTTGCATAAAGCATTCCTTAATAATTAATGTTTCATGTTCAGAACACATCTTTAGATCATAACCTCTTCAGTTCACAAATAAGTTCGCGGACTTAAGTTAATCGGTTGAGTTTTCGAAACTCAGCTGAAATTGTCGGGTCGAGAATTTACGCCAGTTCGCAGACTGGGTTCGCGGACTGAGTTCGCGGACTTAGCACACAAATGAGTTTTGGAAATCCCAGCAGAAATTCTCGGTCGAGAACTTCTGTCAGTTAGCGGACTGAGTCTGCGGACTGGGTTCGTGGACTTGGCAAGCCAATTCCACAATCCTACCGATTTCTCTTGATCAACAAAGTTCGAAAACTTATGTTCAAGGAATACATGGTTATATAATCTAAACTCTCATTCCAATCATTGAAACATTCTTAGAGGGCGATATTCAGTCGTGAAGAACAACAAACCTTTCTCGTCAGAGCAATTTCCAAAGTGATTGAAACTTTCATGATTTTCGTCACTAGGTGAAGATAAACTTGATCAAAGCGAAACGCTTTACCAACACATGATTTCGAGTAAAAGATAAAGCAATGAATACTCAGCTCGAAATATCAAGTGTATATCATATAGTCTATATAGCATACGACTTTTTTTTCATAAGAAGTAGGAGAAGAATAGATAGACTTTCGAGTGATAGATAAGTTCAAGTATTCACATACGTTTTTGTTGATGTAGTTCCACGGTTCCTTGGTGTAGATCTTCGTCATTGTCGTTGAATCACCATGAAGTCCTTGAGCTCAACTACAATTTCCTATCCTAGTCCGAGACTTATCTAATAGGCTATAAATCAAGACTTTATAGTTTTGATCACTAACATTGACAAACATGCTTGATATAGCAACGCATGCGAGGTTGACCAAGCTATGCTCTAACAGTTATATAATTGACATATCATAGGTTTTGCGTTGAATCGATCAATTGGGAAATCCAACCTTTGGTTGTTGATTGAAATTGATTTATCCTTGAACATTGGTCTTTCGTACCGTTCAAGTGTTTTCTCTTGTATTCAATTAGACTCGCAGATTTCTATTTGCTTGAGTAAGTATTGAATCGACAAAGTGAGATATAACTCGTTGATATACTTTATTAAGATTGAGTCCGACTGTTTAGTTGATTCTCTTAAAAGTATATTGGAGTTAGTCCATACAGATTGCTAAGTGAAATATTGGGTGTGGTTGTTGTACCCCCACTTTTTCACTATCAAATCACAAATCATGGGTTTCAAAGTTCTACCAAAACAAGTTTCAGATGTATTTTTCAATTGAGTTGTAGTAAAAAAAGTTCGTTGAGGCTTGTGAAAGCAATGGATTTTTAGACTTATAAAACTTAAAAATAAAGAAAACTTATTACAAAATTGACTTCAAGATATGAGAAAATAACCAAGACACTGATTCCACTATCACACATGAATTAATGATGGTAAATAATCTAAAACTCTAATTATCTTTTAAGTCCTTTATATCTTAACTCACTAATAATCAAGCAAATTCTCAAACATCAATTGTATCCCTTAAGCATAGATTATCTAAACAAAGCATAACCTATATAATTGAATCACAAATGATTAGGAAAATTACGCAAACGATGTAAAACTCTGCAAAAGCAGTGATTGAGTGAATTATAATTAAATATTAGAGAAAATAAAATAGTTACCAATTATTCATGCGTAAATAGCTTCCTCATTGCCTTGGTTGTGGGAGAATTAGCCGCTCATCATGTTGGAAACACGCTCAAAAATCATTATTATTGCTCAAAGGGTGTTTACAAATGATGAAAATGGGAGAATTATAATAAAAATCGGGTTTGTAACAAATCTAAAAAAGAAAAACGATACAGAGGATGTGACTGTTACTGTTGCTCTAAGACCCACGGCTCTGTGTCGCAGACGCTGTAGCAAATAAGTCTGTCGTTCTTGTGTCGCTGTCACTGTCGCTATACGACCCACGGCTAAGTGTCGTTGTCACTGTTGGAAAACGACTGTCCTGGTGAGTCTGTTCTTCGTGTTCTTCAGCTTTGCAGCAGCAGAAATGGAGTTTCTTCAGCTTGATTTTTCGACTCTGTGGTGCTCTATTCCTCTCCCAAACTCTCCATCCCCCTCTATGAATCCCCAGATCCCTTTTTTATACCCAACGCATCACAAAATCTCGTCATTAACTCCAGCATAATTCTCATTTAATCCCTGCCATTATACGTACATTATTTTCTTTTGTTTCTATGCATGTATGTGCTGGTGATTCTTCACGCGTTCTATGTACGTCTGCATGCTGGTTTCTCGTTTGGTTAGAGCAAGACTCGCTGTATCCACAAGCCAATCTTCCAAATATACGCAAATAAATCCCGAGAATCTCTGCCATTTCTCTGTGCTCGGAAATTTCTTCTTTTTTGCGCAAAACTCGTCATTACCAAGCCTGTTTGGAAGGACAGCTCATTCCTACACCACATTTCTGACAATATCTTGACAAAATCTCTTCAGAATTGATCAGAGGAAATCCCGCAGTTTGCATGAAAAAATTCCCGCCAAAACAAATCTTTCAAACCGAGAGGAAGAGGAGCCCCTTATCCTGAACTGGGGTGCGAATAGAAAATTCCATGAGGGGCGCCTTTGGTCAGCTGCTTGGGTGTAAATATCCTTTGGGTACCCCTTATCCAACAATGCGAGTCCGGATAACATGTGTCCTCCGGGTGCTTTAGACAACTTTTCGAGACGATTTTTCCGCCAAAGTTTATTTTCCAAAAAATACCTACAAACACACAAAACACCATAATAAGGAAGAAAACGAGTACTAACAATACGAAACATTGAGGAAAAATTAGACACATAAATGCGTCTATCAAATACCCCCAAACTTATTATTTGCTAGTCCTCGAGCAAAACTAATAAATAAAACCGAGTTAATATCGGGAGGGTTTATTAGAGGTGTACCCACAAAAGCATTACTCCAGACCCTAGATATCTACGCAGAACCTTGGAAGGCACTAAAGAATCTCCTTGGTTGGCATAAAATCACTGACTACAGGAGGAAGTACCCTGATGCGAAATTCCAATTGCTGTACACGAGTTTGCACTCAAGCATACTAAAATTCATATAAAGTGACAGAGCTCTACTCAGATAGTTTCTGGACATCATAACCGGAGTCAACCAATCACATGGAAAGATTAAGAAGATGGATAAAGAAAAAGATGGTTTAAAGTGAACGGTGTTTCCCATATCTGTCTGAAGGCCTCTGCCAGGATGAACCTATCCTAATGGAATGAGATACCGGTCAGACTAATATCAACATAATTGGCATATACAAGGGGACCAGCGGTCGATAATCCTAACTCTAGGTCAACACAACTGGCATATACAAGGGCACCAACGGTCGACTTTATTGAATTTATTCCAGTTGGTCTGAGAGTCTGGTATTAATTTTTTATTTTATTTTGTGTATCTCAATCACCCTATTTCACCCTAGCAAAGGTAACAACTTGAATCGTGTGCCCCACCAAATCACTTAAAAAATAAAAAATAGAAGGATTAGGATTCAACGAGATATGAAGAAACTACCATGTTTTTTTTTTTTAATTCTAACACCTGAGATATGTGCTTTTATGAATAGACTCTTTAGATGTTTCCATCTAATCAGATTGGTTCCTCAACTCCTACAACCAATATGTTCCCATCCACTTAGATTGGTTAGTGCCAAACTTAATAAGCATAAATTTCTAGGCTATAGAGTTTATTTATTACAACTAAAAGCTAAAAAGTTTCTTCCCCACCCCCAAACTTAAATCTAACATTGTCCTCAATGTTTCTAATGAAAGAGCAATACCAAAAAGTAAAGTAACACGAGGAATCAGTAAAGAGAGAAGTCGGAAAGATAGTACCTGGGTGAAGAGAGAAATCAAAATCTAATATACAACATACAATCGCCTCGATGGTCAATCAAGGGTAAACAGGGTCCTCCAGAGGGACCTCCTCAATATCACCTGTAGGAAAGGGATCTAAAAAGGGTTTGAATCTCTGACCTTTAACCTTCGAAGAACTACTACCATCCAGTGTCTCGATTTCAACAGCTCCATGAGGAAAGACAGTGCGAACAATAAAAGGACCCGTCCACCGAGAACGTAACTTCCCATGGAAAAGATGCAAGCGGGTATCATACAGAAGAACTTTTTGACCTGGAGAAAATGACTTCCGTAAAATATTTCTATCATGCACAAGTTTCATTTTGTTCTTATACTACTTCTCACTATCGTAAGCATCTATACGAATCTCGTCCAACTCATTGAGCTGGAGTTTCTATGGGATCCTGCCTTGTCAAGTGAAAAGTTTAGCTGCTTAACATCCCAATAAGCTCTATGTTCTAACTCAACAGGTAAATGACATGCCTTGCCATACACAAGCCGATAAGGCGACATTCCAATGGGGGTCTTAAACGCAGTACGGTAAGACCATAAGGCATCAGTAAGCCTAGACGACCAGTCTTTCCGATTATGATTAACTGTTTTCTCTAATATATGTTTTATCTCCCTATTGGAAACCTCAACCTGACCACTAGTCTGTGGATGATATGGGGTATCTACCTTATGTGTAATACCATATTTCTTCATCAAAAGCTTAAAAGGTCCATTACAAAAGTGCGACCCTCCATCACTAATTATAGCTCGCGGTGTACCAAAACGTGTAAGTATATTATTTTTCAAGAACTCAATCACAACCCTATGGTCATTGGTTTTACACGCAACCGCCTCAATCCACTTAGAGACAGTCTACAGCGACAAGGATGTATAGGTTACCAACAGAATTAGGAAACGGACCCATAAAGTCAATACCCCACACATCAAAGACCTCAACAATTAGAATCGGGTTCAAGGGCATCATGTTCCTACGAGAAATGGTTCCTAATTTATGGCAACGTTCACAAGTAACATAATAACTGTGGGAGTCTTTAAACAACGAAGCCCAATAGAATCCACACTGCAATATCTTAGCAGCAGTCTTCTTAGCACTAAAGTGACCTCCACAAGCATGATCATGACAAAAGGAAATAATACTGGACTGGTCACTCTCAGGTATACATCTCCTAATAATATGGTCTGGACAATACTTAAATAAATAAGGATCATCCCAAAGAAGTGCTTAACCTCGGCTAAAAACCTAGAACGATCTTGTTTACCCCAATGTTGGGGAATTCGACCAATAACAAGATAATTCACCATATTCGCATACCAAGGTTCTTGGGTAACAAATAACAGTTGTTCATCAGGAAAGCTATCCCTTATAGGAAGGGATTCATCATGGGAATCAACAACTAGCCTAGACAAGCGGTCTGCTACTACATTTTCGATACCCTTTTTGTCTCTAATTTCTGGAGAAAACTCTTGCAATAAAAGTATCCACCTAATCAATCTAGGTTTCGTATCCTTCTTAGACAAAAGATACTTCAAAGTAGCATGATCAGTATATATGACGATCTTAGAACCTAAGAGATAGGGTCTAAACTTGTCTAAGGCAAACACAATGGCTAACAGTTCCTTCTCGGCAGTGGTATAGTTCAACTGAGCATCATTCAGAGTTTTGCTAGCATAGTAAATCACATGAAGTAATTTGTTTTCTCGCTGACCTAGCACAACACCAATAGCATAATCTGAAGCATCACACATGATCTCAAAGGGTAGGTTCCAGTTGGGTGCCTGGACTATGGGGCGGTAGTGAGTAAAGTCTTAATATTCTCAAAAGCCTCTAAACAAGCATCATCAAAGACAAACTTAACATCTTTTGCAAGCAAATTGCAAAGAGGTCTAGAAATCAAGCTAAAATCCTTAATGAATCGACGATAAAAACCAGCATGCCCTAAGAATGACCTAATATCTCTTACGGTTTTTGGGACAGGTAAAGTTTTAATAAGGTCAACTTTGGATCTATCTACCTATATACCCTTCGAAGATACGATATGCCCTAGAAAAATTCCTGAATGAACCATGAAGTGACATTTCTCCCAATTAAGCACTAGATTCTTTTCCTTACACCCAGTCAACACTAATGAAAAATGATGCAAGCACTTATCGAAAGACGAACCAAACACTGAAAAATCATCCATAAAGACCTCTAAAAACTTTTATACTATATCGGAAAATATGCTCATCATGCAACGCTGAAAAGTCGCAGGGGCGTTACATAGCCCGAAAGGCATGTGTCTATACACAAAGGTACCAAAGGGACAGGTAAAAGTAGTTTTTTCTTGGTCTTCTGGGGCAATAACGATTTGATTGTAGCCTGAGTAGCCATATAGAAAACAGTAATGACTATGTCCATCTAATCTCTCTAGCATTTGGTCGATAAAGGGAAGGGGAAAGTGGTCCTTCCTAGTGACCTTGTTCAATTTCCTATGGTCAATACAAACACGCCAACCCGTGGTCATTCGGGTCGGGATTAACTCATTGTTATCATTCTGGACTACGGTAATACCGGATTTCTTGGGAACAACCTGAACGGGGCTGACCCACTTACTGTCTGAAATGGGGTAGATAATGTCTGCATCTAACATCTTAAGAACCTCAGTTCGAACTACTTCTTTCATATTAGGGTTTAGTCTTCGTTGCATCTCCCTAGATGGTTTGGTATCTTCCTCTAAATACATATGATGCATACAAACAGTAGGACTTATACCCTTAATGTCAGCTATGGTCCACCCTAAAGCTTCCTTGTTGTTTTGAAGAACGGTCACTAGCCTACTTTCCTGATCACCATCCAAGTCGGAAGCAACAATCACAGGTAAAGTCTCAGACGGGCCTAAAAACACATACTTCAGGGTATCTAGCAATGGTTTTAGGTCCAACTTAGGAGGCTCTTCTAACGAAAGAACTAGGGTAGACTTAGAAACTGGTAGTGGTTCGAACTTAGGTTTCCATCCGTTACTAGTGTCTAACAAAGGGGTTGGATCTAACAAAGCATTCACCTCATTAATCACATTATCATCATCGAAATCAATCCCAAAGTGAGCCAGGCATTTCTCTAACGGATCTTCTAACAAAGTGTTTGGTAATGACTCCTCGACTAATGTTCCTATCATGTTTACCTCTTCTATGCTCGAGTCATCTAGTTCAGAGGGTAGCTTACTAATATGAAAGACGTTCATCTCAATAGTCATATTACCAAAAGACAAATTCATAATACCAGTTCTACAATTAATGATCGCATTGGATGTTGCTAAAAATGGGCGACCTAAAATCACTGGTATCTGGTTCTCTGGGTCAGGGACAGGTTGGGTATCTAGGATAACAAATCCACGGGATAAATAAACTTGTCGACCTCAATAAGAACATCCTCGATCACACCACGAGGAATTTTAACGGACCTATCAGCTAACTGAAGTGTCATCTGAGTAGGTTTCATATCACCCAGTCCTAGCTTGAGGTACACATGGTATGGAAGTAAATTCACACTGGCTCCTAAGTCAAGCAAAGCTTTCTCAACACGGTATTTACCTATTGTGCAAGAAATGGTAGGGGACCTGGGTCTTTATACTTAGGAGTAGTGGTATTCTGAATAATGGAACTCACGTGACTATCTAGGAAGGCTTTCTTTTGGACACTAAGCTTACGCTTTCGTGTACACAAGTCCTTAAGAAACTTGGCATAAGCGGGAATCTGCTTAATCGCATCCAACAATGGTAGGCTGATAGTTACCTCCTTAAAAACCTCCAATATATCATTAAAGTTGGACTCCCTCTTAGTTGGAACTAGCAGTTGGGGAAACGGGACTCTGGGAACAAAGCCGGGCTCAGCAGGACCCTCATTGGTCTCTTTAGAGACTCTATCAGTCTCCTAAGTTTCCGGCTCAGAAGGGTGAACTACAACATGTTCACTATCAGGCATGGAAACCTTATTGTCAACTTTCTTTCCACTCCTAAGGGTTGTAATAGAGTTCACATGATTGTACGATTTCTCTACTTTAGGATTGGGTTGAGTTTGACTAGGAAACTTACCTTTTTCCCTCAAAGATTCATTTATCTGACTAACCTGGTTTTTTAACTCAGAAATAGCTTGGGAGTTAGCATAACCTATATTTTACTTTCTTCTATCCCTTGAGCAACCATCAGGTTGATGTTATCAAAGTTTTTAATAAACGAGGCTAGAGTGTCTTCTAAACTTGTGATCTTTTTATCCGAAGGGTTCTGAAACTGGGGTTGACCTGAAGAGTTCTTAGCATAACCAAAACCTGGGGGAGGCTGAGAATTACTAGACTGACCTTGATTCTAGCCCTTAGACCAAGAAAAATTAGGATGGTTTCTCCAACCAGGGTTGTAGGTTTCTGAGTATGGGTCAAACTTCTGACGGTTCTCAAACTTAGCGTTGTTATAGACAGCATGGGCTTGTTCTTCACTAACATTCCCTTCCCAAAACGAGTTACTGGGCTCTACTCCACAACTAGAGACTTGAGCGGCTCTAATCCTATCATCAGGTTCAACAAGAGACCTATATTTAGGCTGATTCAATTCCAAAGATTCTAACCTTCTAGACAAAGCAGCAAACTTAGCATCTGACTCGAAGCTAGTATTTACCACATTGGTGCTACTTCTATTGACCAAGAGTCTTTTAGGGGGTTCAACACAAGACTCCCACTATTGAGATTTTTCAGCAATAGCTCCTAAGAAGGTAAAAGCATCATCAACATTTTTATTAGTGAACTCACCAGCGCACATAGACTCAACCATGGCTTTGGTCGAATAATCTAGACCATTAAAAATAATCTCTACAAGTTTCATCTTATCAAATCCATGGTGAGGACACTGGGATAGGAGATCATTGAATCTCTCTAAAAACCTATAAAGAGACTCTCCCTCTTGTTGCACACTAACACTAATTTTCTGCCTAACAGCTACAGTTTTATGCTTAGGGTAGAATTTCATATAGAAAGCAGCAATAAGTTCCTGCCATGCTTCAATGGATTCAGATGGTAGGTTGTTCAGCCAGGTCTTGGCTTTATCTCTCAGGGAAAAGGGAAACATCTTAAGTTTCAAAACTTCATCAGTGAGGTCTTTTATTCTAATTTTCCCACAGATTTCCTCAAAGTCCCTAATATAAAAATAAGGGTTCTCATCATCTTTTCCTAAGAACATATGGATCATCTGAAGAATACTAGGTTTTATCTCGAAATTAGTCGTACTGGCTGGAAATTTAATGCACGAAGCTCGGTTGGTCCTAGTTGGGAACATGTAATCTTTCAAAGTTGTCATCGCTGGCACAGCTGAAGTACTAGGGGTACTTTCCTCACAAAGAGACAGATTCTCAAAACTGATGTTTCCAAAAACGGGGCTCCAAAAGAAGAGTCTTCGAGATCCCCGCCTTCACAAGAAGAACTACTAGGTTTATCACTAATCAAACGACCTAGAGTGTTTCTTTTCCAACCCACTCTCGAATAACCTCGGGCATACACTAGAAAAACAAAAGAAAAAGAAAAATCCTAAAAGGAAGGGAAGTTCTATGCAAACACAAACAAGGCTGACTCCACCACAGTAAACCTACTGATTTCTAGCAAACAAAAAGCATGATGGCTCCACTTAGATTGTTTCTAGACCAGCTTCTAATCCTTCGAATGGGAATTCGTTACAATTTTAGCAAACCCCTATGGAATCAATCCGAGTCAAAGTAAGTTGAATAGAGGCGAGGGAAGATCCGTAGAGCTTTGGTACCCAAGGCCTCACCGCATTCCAAGGCGGCGCAGTCACGCATTCAACTCACAGAAACCATCATGAACTTCGAAGTATGCTCAAAAGAGTAACCAATATTTTTCGAACGACTTTCCTATTAAGCTCGTTACCCTATAGGTCTCGTTCTATTCCAAATTTTAGGTTTAGGTTCGCGTTTGGTTTTGTTTTCCTAAGGCGGGCAAGAAGAGATCGGTGATGAAATCCGAACCCTTATCTTGTATGGCCAGTCCTTGCCCTTTACTAGGAAATTAAAGCAGCCGTTTTCAAGTCCTCAACATATATGCAAACGAAGGAATACAGTAACTCGTTGATAGGGGATTCGCGAGTGTTTCGACAAACTTACCTCCCGTTCCAGACGGGGGATGAACCGCTGAAGTCGACTCGGGCCACAACTCCAATGTCGTGTACGAACCCGAGGGGCCGAGGTGATATCGTAATCACCGTCCTTCTCTGCAAACAGTTTAATATTTAATACTACCCTTCCGTAGGGTTTAAAAATAAAAGAATGTCCAAATGTCCAAGTCCAAAGTCCAAAGTCCAAAAGAAAAGGAAAGTCTAAAAAAATAAAAAATAAATAAAAAAAACAAAATAAAATGTCTCTTTTTTTTCTCTCTTTTTTAATAAAAACAAAAAAAAAATCTTCTTTTGCTCCTTTCGCTTTGTCTTTTACTCCAAGTCTTTAAGTATTCACCAAAGCTTTGACAAAATTTTCTTTCGCTCCAAATTCCAAAATCTGTAAGGAAAAGACAAAAACCCAAAAACGTAAAGAAGAACAAATAAAATAAAAACAAATAAAAACTTAAAAAATCTAAAAACTCTAGCCTAAAGACAAGTCCGCGTCGGCGTCGCCAAAAATTGATGTGTTTTTCAATTGAGTTGTAGTAAAAAAAGTTCGTTGAGGCTTGTGAAAGCAATGGATTTTTAGACTTATAAAACTTAAAAATAAAGAAAACTTATTACAAAATTGACTTCAAGATATGAGAAAATAACCAAGACACTGATCCACTATTACACATGAATTAATGATGGTAAATAATCCAAAACTCTAATTATCTTTTAAGTCCTTTATATCTTAACTCACTAATAATCAAGCAAATTCTCAAACATCAATTGTATCCCTTAAGCATAGATTATCTAAAAAAAGCATAACCTATCTAATTGAATCACAACTGATTAGGAAAATTACGCAAATAATTTAAAACTCTGCAAAAGCAGTGATTGAGTGAATTATAATTAAATATTAGAGAAAATAAAATAGTTACCAATTATTCATGCGTAAATAGCTTCCTTATTGCCTTGGTTGTGGGAGAATTAGCCGCTCATCATGTTGGAAACACGCTCAAAAATCATTATTATTGCTCAAAGGGTGTTTACAAATGATGAAAATGGGAGAATTATAATAAAAATCGGGTTTGTAACAAATCTAAAAAAGAAAAACGATACAGAGGATGTGACTGTTACTGTTGCTCTAAGACCCACGGCTCTGTGTCGCAGACGCTGTAGCAAATAAGTCTGTCGTTCTTGTGTCGCTGTCACTGTCTCTATACGACCCACGACTAAGTGTCGTTGTCACTGTTGGAAAACGACTGTCCTGGTGAGTCTGTTCTTCGTGTTCTTCAGCTTTGCAGCAGCAGAAATGGAGTTTCTGCAGCTTGATTTTTCGACTCTGTGGTGCTCTATTCCTCTCTCAAACTCTCCATCCCCCTCTATGAATCCCCAGATCCCTTTTTTATACCCAACGCATCACAAAATCTCGTCATTAACTCCAGCATAATTCTCATTTACTCCCTGCCATTATACGTACATTATTTTCTTTTGTTTCTATGCATGTATGTGCTGGTGATTCTTCACGCGTTCTCTGTACGTCTGCATGCTGGTTTCTCGTTTGGTTAGAGCAAGACTCGCTGTATCCACAAGCCAATCTTCCAAATATACGCAAATAAATCCCGAGAATCTCTGCCATTTCTCTGTGCTCGGAAATTTCTTCTTTTTTGCGCAAAACTCGTCATTACCAAGCCTGTTTGGAAGGACAGCTCATTCCTACACCACATTTCTGACAATATCTTGACAAAATCTCTTCAGAATTGATCAGAGGAAATCCCGCAGTTTGCATGAAAAAATTCCCGCCAAAACAAATCTTTCAAACCGAGAGGAAGAGGAGCCCCTTATCCTGAACTGGGGTGCGAATAGCAAATGCCATGAGGGGCGCCTTTGGTCAGTTGCTTGGGTGTAAATATCCTTTGGGTACCCCTTATCCAACAATGCGAGTCCGAATAACATGTGTCCTCCGGGTGCTTTAAACAACTTTTCGAGCCGATTTATCCACCAAAGTTTATTTTCCAAAAAATACCTACAAACACACAAAACACCATAATAAGGACGAAAACGAGTACTAACAATACGAAACATTGAGGACAAATTAGACACATAAATGCGTCTATCAGTTTCGGTTCTACCTCCATGTGGGTACTAGAATTACTTACGCTAGTTACCAAAACTTGGTTGACTAGGTACTAGGATCGGTTCCCACATATGTATGGTATCTAACTTGTATTTGTTGCACATGTTCAGAGGATCGGTTCCCAATAACTAAAAACGCATTGCCCATGTTCATAGGATAGGTTCCCAATAACTAAAAACTTGTTGCACCTCTTACAAGGATCGATTCCCCTTTTGTGATCGGTTGCACCTATTACTAGGATTGGTCCCCCAATGTCTATAGTTGGTCATACTAATTACAACAAATCGATCATACCATCTCAGGTGATTACTTAAGATCGGTTTCACTAATAAAAGTCACACCAATACAAAAGTCAGGCCTTGTGAATAGTTTTACCAAGAACATAAGCAAGTCATGAGCGGTTATACTAAACACATATATTGGTAATCCAAAGATTTGCAATGAATAACAATACCAATAAGCCTAGTGATTTCCCTTTCGATTCATAAAACAAGTTTATGAATTGTACTTCCTTTAAAAGAATGTAAAACATTGTTTCCTAGGACGAAATCTTCACCCATACCCATACATAATCACAATAGCATTCATACGATTATGTCGATGTCTTATATACGAAGTTCAAAAGATAAGCGTTATACTTCGTATTGTATTCCTTAATACTATGTCTAACTAGAGTATAATCATTCACATCTTCTCAGCTATGTTTTCAATATGCACGACTTGAAAGATACGTTAGGGAATGAAACAGTTCAAGTCAAATATTACTAACCTCAAGTGGAAGGATGATGTCGTCGTTGTAGATCCTTACGTCTTCACATTCTTCAAGTCTTCACGTAATACTTGTAATGTCTCATATCCTAATACTTTCAAGCTAACCTATACGAATTTGACTCAGTCAATAATCAAGCCACTCTTTAAATGAGTTTTGGTTTACTAAAATATGACAACCAAACTTGACATACCAACGCTTGGTGGGTTCAACCGAGCTACGCTCTAACATTCTCCCTTATATAGTCTTCAAATCAGGGTTTGCAATCAATGCTACCTTGGTAACAAAGCATTCAATATTCACCGTTAGATGAAAACCTGATTAGACTCAAGCTAATATCTTTCAACCGTTAGATCGAACTTAGCTTGTTACACACAAATGAAAAGTGACTTCATTTATATATGAGTAACCGTATGATGTAGTTGTAGAAGTGGTAAAAAGGTTGTCGTTCACTCGGACTTGTGTAGACTTGATTCTAGACTTTAATACTTATTCTAATAAATATATACATAAATATGGTAGCAGTATCGGGAGAAACTGGGACTTAGGATTCCACCAAACTCATAACATAAGGTTCAAATATTAATTATTTTAACAATTATAGATCAATAAAAACGTGGACTCTTATTTTTGCCAAGGAAGATTCTCAAAAAATTAGTTGTAAATCCTAAGCATGGGACATCAAAACATCTAAGCAAGCATGACCCATCAAACGAGATGACAACTAATTAATCAAAATCATAATTCAATTTTAATTAGTGCAAAAGTCATATAAGAATTAAATATAATTACCCAAGTATGATATTAGGCTTCCTCCGTCATCCCAGTGGTGGGGTTTAGCTCCTCATGGTAAAAACACGCTCAAAATAATAATCCATAGCTCAAAAAGGTGTTTTATTGAAGAAAAGGTATAAAGCAGTGTGTTTGTAACAATTATAATTATTACAGAACCCACTGTTACAGAGAACCCTAACATAAGTGTTACGAACTCAAAATAATTGTTGGAAAAATTGTTACAAAGTTATTGATTTTGAAAGTATAGGTCACGGTTTCTGGCGACTGTCCAACTGGGTCTTATGTGCTTTAGCTCGTCTTCTTCTTCACCAGCAGAGAAGGTACTCTGCAACTTCTCCTGCAGCTCCGACGTCTCCTCTGCTTCACCCCATACTCTCGACCCCCCGTCTGTGAGACTAGAACAACTCTTTTTATACCACACAAGGCAAAGAAATCCCGATAATTTCTTCCCAGTCTTTCTCTTCCTTTTCACCCAATTTACGAGATACTATTTGATTTTTATTCTCTTCTTTACTTTCTTACGCGGCTTCTTAAGCAATCCTGTCCGTCCTAACTCTCTCTGTGATTGAATTAAATCTCACAGAAGAGATTCTTTCCTCTTCTTCACGTATCTTTCCATAAAATATCAAAACCAAACCCGATATAAGCTACTCCCTGAATCATTGAAGTAACCGAGTTTTCCGCAAAACAAATCAGCCAACTTTCCTATTTTAATGCACACAATCTATTCGTGTCTTAATCCCATGAATATCTCCCTGAAATTCGATTGAAATTTTGGTCCACAAACCCGTAACTTTCTCTCCTCCCCTGTTTTCGTGAAACAACAAATACCGTCCTTTTTAATCAAGCTTAGAACCATTACTCATCTTGTTTTATCAAGACATGCCCAAACGGATTGAAGTCCATGAAAAAGTCCATGTAAAACTCATCTGCATTCTTCACAGCAAAGCACGCACACAAGAAAATAAATTCCCGCCAAATTTTCATTTGAACTAGGAAAGATTAAGATGCCCCTTAACCAGAGTAGGTGTGCCATTAGCCGTGGGGTGAAAATAGTAGATCTGGGGGTGCGAATAGTGGTGGATTACCCCTTATCAATTGAGTTCCCCTTATCCATCTGAGAAGTGCCTTTAATGATTTTCTCCCATGAGCGCAAATATCCACTTTTCGAGTCAATTTCTCCGCAAGAGCTTATTTCTCCAAACACACCTACAAAAATATAAAACGCCTAAATAAGTACAAAATGAGCACTAACAAAATAGATAATTGAGATCAAAATAGACACATAAATACGTCTATCAAATACCCCCAAACTTATTATTTGCTAGTCCCGAGCAAATCAAGTCAAAATAAAATCCTAACCCACTGTCGCAGGCATCGTTGATTGTATTTAGCGTATACAACAAGCCTTTAAACCCCTAGGTGGCCCTAGTGGACGAGTTATAGTCTCGGGAGGGCTTACCAGAGATATACCCACAAAACCTTTACTCCAGACCCTAGCTACCTACGCAGAACCTTGGAGGGAACTAAAGAATCTCCTTGGTTGGCATACTTAATGACTACAGGAAGAAGTACCCTGATGCGAAATTCCAATTGTTGTACACGAGTTTGCACTCAAGCATACTAAAATTCATATATAAGTGACAGAGCGCTACTCAGATAGTTTCTGGACATCATAACCGAGTCAACCAATCACATGGATAGATTATGAAATGGATATAGAAAAACATATATGGTTTTGATGTTGACTAAGGTGAATGGTGTTTCTCATATCTGTCTGAAGGCCACTGCCAAAACGAACCTATCCTAATGGACTGAGATACTGGTCTGGACTAATATCAACACACTGGCATATACAAGAGAACCAGTGGTCGATAATCCTAACTCTAGGTCAACTCAGCTGGCATATACAAGGGTACCAGTGGTCGACTTTATTGAATTTATTCTGGTTGGTCTGGTCTCAATTTTTTTTTTCTTTTTTTTCATAATATATTTATTCTTTTTTTTTTCACTTTTTTTTTAAAATCTCAATCACTCTACTTCACCCTAGCAGTGGTAACAACTTGAATCGTGAGCCCCACCTAATCACTTAGAGAAACATATTTTAAAGAAAACAAAATAAAAACAGAAGTGAAAAGGATTCAACGAGATATGGCGAAACTACCATGTTTTTTTTTCTAACACCTGAGCTCTGTGCTTTTATGAATAAACTCTTTAGATGTTTTCATCTGATCAGATTGGTTCCTCAACTCCTGCAACCAAGATGCTTCCATCCACTTAGATTGGTTAGTGCCATCCTTAATAAGCATAAATTTCTAGGCTCTGGAGTTTAACAATGCAACTAAAAAGTTTCTCCCATACCCCCAAACTTAAATCTAACATTGTCCTCAACGTTCTAAAGATAAAATTAAAAGCATGAAACAAGGAAAAACTGTTACCATTTGAAGCAAAAAAGTTAAGGAAAGGTATTACTGTGTCGCATGAATATTGGGTTACCTCCCAAGAAGTGCTAAGTTTAATGTCTTCAGCCAGACTAAGAAAGAATTAATCACCTCGAATCATATAGCAATAATCGAAAAAATTGTGCATCATATGCATCAAAAAGTGTTATCACAGACAAAAGGAAACTGCAACAAACCAAGAAAGTGAATAAACATAGCACACCCTCGCCTAGTTTCCTGTTTAAAACAACTACATCTAGTTGTGGTTCAGGTTCAGGTTCAATAAAGGGGTCTAAATAAAATATTTTCATGGGCTTCACCTCCTCATAAGTAAGATGTGAAATATCAGGTTCTAAGGTCTGGAAAAATTTAGAAGCACACAATAATAACCTGAATAATTGAGGATCCTCTAAGTCAATCATATTTGACTTACACAGTTGACCACAATGAAAGTGGTAATCATTCTTAAGCAAATGTGTCATTTCTATTTTCCTAAAATAATTAGGTTTAGTCTCAAAACTTAATAATTGACACATATGAAACTTATATGTTCCCACATTTGGAAGAAAAGTTTTTGGTGGGAATACAAAATAATTTGGGTATTATCGCATGGGAAAACCACATCAACCGGAGGATGGGTTCTAAACAACTCAACTTCTTCCTGGACATTATTAGGTTCGGGAGAGCTAGTATGAAGGTAACCTGGCACAATGGTTGAGGCACATATATCAAGTCCCAAGTGAGGGATCTCTGTAAGAGATAAAGGTAAGGCACAAGGAGAATGATAATCACCCCCAAACTTAGAGTTTTGGGTGTCTCTAGATAGACTAGCTACAATTTCCCTAATTTCCAGATCATCAGAATCCTGAAAATGGTCAATTGCTTCGTGTAGATTATACTCAGGTGATGCATCCTCACTCATATTTAAAAGATCTACGAGTTCATCTTCTTCGTCTAAGACTATTATTTCTAAATCATTCGACTCAAAAATAGTATTTTCAGAATAAACTCGTTCCTCAAAACTATCATCGCCTTCGTAAAAAAGAAGTACTACATCGTCTAAAACGGGGGTATCTCTAGTCAAATCCTCTTCCTTTTGAATAGGTGAATAATTATTAAAATTATTTGGATTTGAATTAGAAATAACATTGTCATTATAAATCTCAATTGGAGTAACAAATTCATGATCACTATTCCTACATCAGTACTATCCTCATCATAATCATCATTGTAATAACATGAAAATGGTCGAACCTCATCTGAAAAAGTAGTGTTACCAATTCTATCCTCGTCATCTTGATTATGTGAATAAAAATTATCCTTATTTCAAGGGTATTATTGGAAATACTATATTGAAAATCAAGATTATTTCGAGCAAGTTTTTCGTTCGTCTCAGCCATCAGCTTGAGGCATTCCTCTATAGAAAGTTTACTTATTCTTTCGTCAATAACTAAGTTATTCATCTCAGCTATCTTACGTGTCGACTCCTCTAATTTCCTGAGGGACTCTTTTAAAGGAGGAACATGAATAGAAGGATCATAAAAAGGACTACTTTTCAAAAGTTTCATTGCATCCTCCAAAGACGAAGAACTAGTGCTATAATCTTCTTGCTCGTATGACTGGTGCGCGTGTGAATAGTAATTAGGCTCACCATGGTATGAACCATAACCTTCAAAAGTTTGATGTTCCCAACCACAATTTACGCTATGGTCGTAATATGAATAATGTTCATTTTGAAACTCAGTCTGATATTCATTGTATTGGCTATTGTAATACCAGTTCGACATAATTTGTGCAAATACAAATGCAAGGCTGACTAAAATGGGTAACCTCAGGTTACCACAACAAAATATACCCAAAGATACGAGGCTGAGGTTTGTGGACTTTCAGCTGGTAACTCCCATAAGGCCCAAGGCATGGGTTCAGCTTACTAATCCACGAGTTTCCCTAAAATCGGTAGTCTGACGATGCAATTGGTGTGTGCACGTGTTTTTTTTTCTTTTCTTTTTATAAATAAAATGCTAAAAATAAACAAACAATATATACAAGTCCAAAAAGAAATAAAGAAAAACCGACAAAAATAACAAAATACAAATCTTGGATTTTCTGTATGTTAGAGCATAGCTCGGTCGACCTCGCATGCGTTGTTATCTCAAGCATGTTTGTCAATGTTAGTGATCAAAACTATGAGTCTTAATTTCTAGCCTACATAGCTAAGTATCAGACTAGGATAGAAAAGTGTAGTTGAGCTCAAGGACTTCATGGCTATTCATCATACAACGACGAAGATCTATACAAGGAAACGTGGAACTTCATCAACAAAAAGTTATGTAGAGAGTTGAACTTATCTATCACTCAAAAGTCTATCTCTTCTATCTCCTACTTCTTATGAGACAAAAGTCGTATGCAATATAGACTGGATAATACACATTTGATATTTCGAGCCGAGTATATCTCGCATATCTATATCTCGAAATCATGTATTGGTAAAGCGTTTCGCTTTGATCAAATTTATATTCACCTAGTGACGAAAGTCATGAAAAGTTTCAATTACTTTGAGAATTGCTATGACGTGAATCGGTATGTGAATAACGGCTACATAGCGTCCTCTGAGAATGTCTCAATGATTGAATTGAGAGTTTAGATTACATAACTATGTATTCCTTAATCCTAAGTTTTCGAACTTTGTTGACCTGAGGAATTGGATTTGCCAAGTCCGCGAACCCAGTCCACGAACTGACGGAAGTTCTCGACCGAGAATTTCTGCTGGGATTTTCCAACAACTCGTTTGCGTGTAAATCCGCGAACTGGCTCCTTGCCGAGATTTTCTGTTGAGTTTGGAAACTCCACCGGTCGTCTTAAGTCCGCGAACTTGTTTGTGAGCTTAAGTGGTTATGATCTAAAGATGTGCTCTGAACATGAAACTTAAATTACTAAGGAATGCTTTATGCAAACCGTTGATATAAAGTTCATGAGCCGATTCAATCGAATCGAATCATCTTTGTTTCAATTGTGTCTTGTGTAGTTACATAAGATCTCATAGAAATTGAACAACTCTCTAACTAGTTCTTTTGAGTCAATTGAACTAGTTATGGTGAAGAAGAACAAGGTTAATATGAAATGCTCATATGGTTAACCTTTTGGGTTACTATGTTGAACCAACATACACGTACACGTTTGGGCATGGTTTTCACAAACCCAGTAAACGTCTACCCAAGTGTGTGTGACAATATAAGTTTTTGATCTAACGGTTGAGAAATATTAGCTTGAATCTAAATCAGGTTTTCATCTAACGGTGAATATGGATTGCTTTGTAACTAAGGCAAAACCCTGATTTTATATAAAGGAAACATCTAGCATTGTGCAAAACTAATCCCCACACGTCTGTGTGATACTAGTGCGCTCGCTAGAGTCGATTCTCCTTTAACCTTTGGTTTTCTTCTCTAAAACCAGGTTAACGACTTAAAGACTTCATTGGGATTGTGAAGCCAGACCGATACTATTTTTATCATAGTTGTGTGATCTGATCTTGCATCATCTATCGTACGAGTACAATATTTGATTGGCTTGAGATCGTGAGAGTTCTCCGATAGGAAAGATAAAGAAGTCACAAACATCTTCGTCTCACTGTTTGTGATTCCTCGACAAACCGCCTGTGTAGTCAGGAAGGATTGTAGAGAGGTGATTGATTAATTTAGGCTGTTCTTCGCGAATATAAGACCGGATTATCAATTGGTTCCTGTTCACCTTGATTTCATATCTTAAGACGGAACAAAACCTAGGGTTTATCTGTGGGAGACAGATTTATCCTTCAATAGACATTTATGTGTGAGACAGATTTGTTTATTATCAAGTCTGCGATTTTGGGTTGCAGCAACTCTTGGTTGTGGGTGAGATCAGCTAAGGGAATCAAGTGCGCAGTATTCTGCTGGGATCAGAGGCATAGGAGTACAACTGTACCTTGGATCGGTGGGAGACTGATTGGGGTTCAACTATAGTCCAGTCCGAAGTTAGCTTGGAGTAGGCTAGTGTCTGTAGCGGCTTAATACAGTGTGTATTCAATCTGGACTAGGTCCCGGGGTTTTTCTGCATTTGAGGTTTCCTCGTTAACAAAACTTCTGGTGTCTGTGTTATTTCTTTTCCGTATTATATTTTATATAATTGAAATAATACAGGTTCTCGTTCGTGATCATCAATTGGAAATCCAACCTTTGGTTGTTGATTGATATTGATTGATCCTTGGACATTGGTCTTTGGTACCGTCCAAGTTATTCTTTGTATTTGATAAAGTCTAGCTATTGTTTTTAGCCTCAGTAAAAATCAAATCAAGAGAGAGATATTAACTCCTTGAGATACTTTTATCTAGATTGAGTCTGACTGTTTAGTTGATTCTCTAGCAAAGTATTTCGAAGTTAGTCCATACAGATTGCTAAGCGAAATATTGGGTGGTGTTCTTAGACCCCCGTTTTTTTAATTGGTATAAGAGCAGGCAAACACGTATAAGACCTAACAAGTCTGTGTTTGTAGCGATTTGACTCTATGGACCGAGGTGCTATCTCTATTTACGTACCACCAGTCTTCGATAGCTCCAACTACTTATGGTGGAAAATTGTTATGCGAGCTTTTCTTCAATCGCATGATTTTCAATCATGGGTATATGTGGTTAATGGATATGATGCTCCCGTTGTGGCAGTCGGTGATGTAAACGTTCCCAAACCTATTGGCGAATACACCGTTGTTGAGATAACTGCCGCAAAGCAAAATTTCGACGGTTTGAATGCTATCATACATGCCATTACCCGGGCTTATCTATTTAGTTGTTTTTAGATAAGTGCATATCATATAAGCGGTCAACTTAAACTATGATTTTTGATCTCGACCATTAAGAATTTTGGTTTTATTGTTATTTTGTTCTATTGAATATGATATTGGCTCAAATCTTCAGCATCATGTGACAAACTTCACTAGATCTAAAGATGCTCGGGATATCTTAGAAACTGTATTTGAAGGCAACTCCAGTGAAAACGATGCTAGGCTTAAAAACCTTAATTCCGATTGGGAGAACCTTCGTATGGCAGATGAAGAAACATTTGATGAGTTTAATCAAAAAGTGTCTGAAATTGTTAATGCATCTTTTGCATTGGGTAAGACTATTCCTGAAAAGGACATTGTTATGAAAATTCTCAGATCTCTGCCATATAGATACGAGTCTAAGAAGCATGCTATCGTTGAGGGGAATAACCTCGATAATCTTTCTAGAAACACCTTGGTTGGAAAGCTTAAGATCTTTGACCATGAGCATACATCCAAAGTCGGTAAGGATGTTGTCTTTAAAGCACAAAAGAACACTGAATTACTTGTCAAAGGTAAGAGTATTCATGTCTCTGAGGATGATCAGTCTGAGGATGATTTTTCGGATGAAGATCTTGACAAATCAGTCTCCTTGATCACAAGAAAGTTTAGGAATCTTCTGTTGAAGAGAAGTAAATGGTTTTCAAGAGACAAACCTAAGTCATCAGACAAACCTCACGGTCGCGTACCTCCTAAAAACAGGGATGCTGACGAAGCTGATGACGATGACATGCCTCAATGCTTTAAGTGTAAGGGTTTTGGCCATTTCGCTAACGAATGCCAAAATCGTAGAAAATACACTGGGAACAAAGGTCTAGCTGTAACACTTGATGAAATGTCTGAAACCTATGATTCCGATGAAGATAGTAAATCAAGTGTAGGGCTTCTTTGTGAAAACATCGATTTTGATACTTGTAGCAATACATATATCAACCTCAATGGGTTCGGAGAAGAGGGAAACCCAATCAAGCTGGAAGACTCTTTGAATCCGATAAATGGAAACCCTGTCAGTGATGTTTTAGGATCAACTGTATGTCTGTCTGCTTGCACATCTCAGATGCCTGAATACTATCCAAGTTTGACGTGCTCGTTTTGTTCGATGAAGGGACACGAACTATCAAGGTGTTACAAATACAAGCACCAAATAAGGCGCGCCAGCAAACTTCAACGAAGAGCAGATCGTTTAGCAAGGAAGATGAAACTTGCTCAGAAGACCGCCGAGGTATTAGGATCTTATCTTCGTCTAAGAAGTTGGCTTCCAAGGATAGAATAAGACCATTTGAAAAGAAAATATGGTCAAATCGTTTTAATAGACAAAGATCAGAGGATTCCTCCTATGAGGAAAAAGATGGACAAATCGTTGTCCATCGCAACACAACTTGATTGTGTTATTGGGAAAATCTTGTCTCATGTGCCTGTTCGAAAAGAGACAAGATTGAGTGGTGATCCAGGCTTCAGAAGAGTTTTTCCTTCTTTTCTTAGTTTTGTTATTTTTTGTCTATCAAATAAGAAAAAGGGTTATTATCGACAATTCTACTCTTTATACGGTTTTAGTGTTGGGCGTATACGAACCTGTGAATAGGTTTCGAACCCTACATTCCTTTTTCCTCTTGACATCCTATATAAGACTGCTTGTTGAGTTAAGTGATTGAATCACACAAATCCAGTTGTTTATAACTTTTCTCAAAGCACTATGTCGTCAGATGGAAAGGATGTCAACATGATTGTTAAGTCTTCAATCAAGGAAAAAGAAAAATCTCCTGTCTCTAAGTCCCTGAAAAGAAAAAGAATGAATACAAGAAAACCCATAGCTCTTCCTTCCAACTCTCAGAAGTTTTCCGATGTTCTTGATGAGTTAAAGGAAATAAGAAGGGAGATTTATGAAATAAAGACGTTCGTGTCTAAATCTTTGGAAATTCAGAGGACCCTAATTCGACCTCTTCAGCCAAGACAGTTCGTGGGTATTGACGCTTATCTCCGTGAACCATATGTCCCGATGGTTGTCGATAACAAGGAGTTCGGGAATGATAAATAATTTCTCAAAGGAATTGTTGCCTAGTATGTCTTCTTTTTTGTTTAGTCGGAAGAATAACTAGTGCTTTCAATAGCGATGATTGTGACTACACATAGCTATTTTTGTTTTCATCTTCTTATGTAATTTTGTAGGTTTATTGGTATTAAATTCTAAAAATATTGGGAGGACGATGTTATTGTAGTATTGATCGTTATGATTTTGTGATATTGCAATTTGATTATGGGATATGTATTGTTTGCGTCCGTGAACTTGAAGGTCCCATATGCTGTCAAAAGTAAAGTCGTTCATGAATTGGTATTCGTATTGATGAAAGGACGAATGGACTTTTGACAAATACAAAAGTTATGCTTATGCAATCATGTATTTGATGTAAAATAGGATAAAATCTTTTGTTTGACAAGGATAAAGTCTATTATGTCGTTATGATGGAAAATAGAATAGATCCTTATATGTTATCCACGGTATTGATCTTCATTGATCCATTTTGTTATGTTTTACCGTGAAGGCTCCATTGTGTGTCTTATATTGAGCACGATACAACTAAGTCGATTATTCTTATTGGCTTTGTTGGTTGTTCCATAAGATGCTATATGTTGAGCATCATGAACTAAATTAATCATCTTGGTTGGTTATTTAGATTGTTTGCTCCGAAAGTCTTCTTTTGTCGAGCAAATCTTTTGACAATTAAATTGATTACTTTTGTGATTAGTTTGGTTGTTTGTATTCCAATTAGATTAATTATAAGTTCTCTTGTAATTAGTATAGTTGAGTTTTCATATATTCCACAAGTTCTTGTGTTGAGTATATGAACGGATATATAAATCATGTTCTATTGGTTAATGTAGTCGTATATTCCGTAAGGTTTTCCTTATGTTGAGTATGTGAACGATTAAGTTAGTCATCTCCGTATGATTACTTTAGTCGTAGCTCCGTAAGTTTACTTATGTTGAGCACTTTCAATTAAATTGATCACTTTTGTGGTTTGATATAGTTGCGTATTCCAATTAAATTAATCATGGGTTTTCTTGTGATTAATTTGGTTGAGTTTTGGATATAGAAAATCATTTCTATGGTTTTTGGTGTCCAATTAAAAAATCCTTCTTTTCTTTCGAAATTAAGGTCGCTCTTGTTGTTCTTTCGGAAATGACATCAAATGGGGGAGAGTTCTTTTGAACTTGTGCTTAATGGTAATATCTTGCGAGGTGTGCGGCTGTGGAATTATATAGGGGTTATCTTGTATCTTAAAACTCCCTGATGAATGCATTTAGCTTCGGCTTTATGATTGCATCTAAATTAAGTTGGTATGTATTTTTCTTTTAGTCTATGAAATGTCTCTTGTGGAAATTTCATTATGATCCCGTTCTTGTACCTTTGCCAATTTTATTGACAAAAAGGGGGAGAAATATTGTAGTTCACACTACAAATAATATGGTTTTAGGAACATTGTGTAAGGGGGAGTGGTTTCCATGATCGAGATGGAGTATTGACTAGGGGGGTGATACATATCACCGTAGTATTATTGTTAAAGTCCTGATACAATTGGACTTTGATGTTACATAATAATACTATGACACTGTATAGTAATGATCGAGAATCTCGATTCCTCTCATTGTTATAGCTACGGATCCTCAACAACGGTGATGTTAAACTTACAACCTTTGGGATCATTGGAGTACTTGGAAGGACAAAGTTTTCACGAACGTTGAAGATTAGATTATGGAATAAGATCCACTAAAGTTTATCTTTTTTGTATTCCATATGTATTAATAGTTTTGTCACTAAAATTGACAAAGGGGGAGATTGTTAGAGCATAGCTCGGTCGACCTCGCATGCGTTGCTATCTCAAGCATGTTTGTCAATGTTAGTGATCAAAACTATGAGTCTTGATTTCTAGCCTACATAGCTAAGTCTCGGACTAGGATAGAAAAGTGTAATTGAGCTCAAGGACTTCATGGCGATTCATCATACAACGACGAAATCTATACAAGGAACCGTGGAACTTCATCAACAAAAAGGTATGTGGAGACTTGAACTTATCTATCACTCAAAATTCTATCTCTTCTATCTCCTACTTCTTATGAGACAAAAGTCGTATGCTATATAGACTGGATCATAAACATTTGATATTTCGAGCCGAGTATATCTCGCCTATCTATATCTCGAAATCATGTGTTGGTAAAGCGTTTCGCTTTGATCAAGTTTATCTTCACCTAATGACGAAAGTCGTGAAAAGTTTCAATTACTTTGAGAATTGCTCTGACTTGAATCGGTCTGTGAATAACGGCTACATAGCTTCCTATTAGAATGTATCAATGATTGAAATGAGAGTTTAGATTACATAACCATGTATTCCTTAATCCGAAGTTTTCGAACTTTGTTGATTGAGAGAAATGGGAGGAATTGGCTTTGCCAAGTCCGCGAACTGACGAAAGTTCTCGACCGAGAATTTCTACTTGGATTTTCCAATAACTCGTTTGCGTGTAAGTCCGCGAACCCAGTCCGCGAAATGGCGAAAGTCTCCTTGCCGAGATTTTCTGCTGAGTTTGGAAAATTCCACCGGTTGTCTTAATTCCGCGAACTTGTTTGTGAGCTTAAGTGGTGATGATCTAAAGATGTGCTCTGAACATGAAACTTAAATTACCAAGGAATGTTTTATGCAAACCGTGGATATAAAGTTCATGAGCCGATTCAATCGAATCGAATCATCTTTGTTTCAATTGTGTCTTGTGTAGTTACATAAGATCTCATAGCAATTGAACAACTCTCTAACTAGTTCTTTTGAGTCAATTGAACTAGTTATGGTGAATAAGAACAAGGTTAATATGAAATGCTCATATGGTTAACCTTTTGGGTTACTATGTTGAACCAACATACACGTACACGTTTGCGCATGGTTTTCACAAACCCAGTAAACGTCTACCAAAGTGTGTGTGACAAGCTAAGTTTTTGATCTAACGGTTGAGAAATATTAGCTTGAATCTAAATCAGGTTTTCATCTAACGGTGAATATGGATTGCTTTGTAACTAAGGAAAAACCCTGATTTGAAGGCTATATAAAGGAGACATTTATCATTGTGCAAAACTAATCCCCACACGTCTGTGTGATACTAGTGCGCTCGCTAGAGTCGATTCTCCTTTAACCTTTGGTTTTCTTCTCTAAAACCTGGTTAACGACTTAAAGACTTCATTGGGATTGAGAAGCCAGACCGATACTACTTTTATCGCAGTTGTGTGATCTGATCTTGCATCTTCTATCATAAAAGTACAATCTTTGATTGGCTTGAGATCGTGAGAGTTCTCCGATAGGCAAGATAAATAAGTCACAAACATCTTCGTCTCAGTGTTTGTGATTCCTCGACAAACCGCATGTGTAGTCAGGAAGGATTATAGAGAGGTGATTGATTAATCTAGGCTATTCTTCGGGAATATAAGACCGGATTATCAATTGGTTCCTGTTCACCTTGATTTCATATCTTAAGACGGAACAAAACCTAGGGTTTATCTGTGGGAGACAAGTTTATCCTTTAATAGACTTTTCTGTGTGAGACAAATTTGTTTATTATCAAGTATGCGATTTTGGGTTGCAGCAACTCTTGGTTGTGGGTTAGATCATCTAAGGGAATCAAGTGCGCAGTATTCTGCTGGGATCAGAGGCGTAGGAGTACAACTGTACCTTGTATCGTTGGGAGACTGATTGGGGTTCAACTATAGTCCAGTCCGAAGTTAGATTGGAGTAGGCTAGTGTCTGTAGCTGCTTAATACAGTGTGTATTCAATCTGGACTAGGTCCCGGGGTTTTTCTGCATTTGCGGTTTCCTCGTTAACAAAACTTCTGGTGTATGTGTTATTTCTTTCCCGTATTATATTTTATATAATTGAAATAATACAGGTTGTCGTTCGTGATCATCAATTGGGAATCCGACCTTTTGGTTGTTGATTGATATTGATTGATCCTTGGACATTGGTCTTTGGTACCGTCCAAGTTATTCCTTGTATTTGATAAAGACTCGCTATTGTTTTTAGCTTGAGTAAAAATCAAATCAAGAGAGAGATATTAACTCCTTGAGATACTTTTATATGGATTGAGTCTGACTGTCTAGTTGATTCTCTAGCAAAGTATTTAGGAGTTAGTCCATATAGATTGCTAAGTGAAATATTGGGTGTTGTTGTTAGACCCCCGTTTTTTTAATTGGTATCAGAGTAGGCAAACATGTTTAAGACCTAACAAGTCCGTGTTTGTAGCGATCTAACTCTATGGACCGAGGTGCTATCTGTATTAACGTACCACCAGTCTTCGATGGCTCCAATTACTTATGGTGGATAATTGCTATGCGAGCTTTTCTTCAATCGCGTGATTTTCAATCATGGGTATATCTGGTTAATGGCTATGATGCTCTCGTTGTGGCAGTCGGTGATGTAAACGTTCCCAAACCTATTGGTGAATACACCGCTGTTGAGATAACTGCTGCAAAGCAAAATTCCGACGGTTTGAATGCTATCATACATGCCATTACCCCAAATCTTAAGCATCATGTGACAAACTACACTAGATCTAAAGATGCTTCGGATATCTTAGAAACCATATTTGAAGGCAACTCTGGCGAAAAGAATGCTAGGCTTCAAAACCTTAATTCCGATTGGGAGAACCTTCGTATGACAGATGAAGACACATTTGATGAGTTTAATCACAAAGTGTCTGAAATTGTTAATGCATCTTTTGCATTGGGTAAGACTATTCCTGAAAAGGACATTGTGATGAAAATTCTCAGATCGCTGCCATCTAGATACGAGTCTAAGAAGCATCCCATCGTTGAGGAGAATAACCTCGATAATATTTCCAGAAACACCTTGTTTGGAAAGCTTAAGATCTTTGACCATGAGCATACATCCAAAGTCGGTAAGGATGTTGCCTTTAAAGCACAAAAGAACACTAAATTACTTGTCAAAGGTAAGAGTATTCATGTCTCTGAGGATGATCACTCTGAGGATGATTTTTCGGGTGAAGATCTTGACAAATCAGTCTCCTTGATCACAAGACAGTTTAGGGATCTTCTGTTGAAGAGAAGTAAACGGTTTTCAAGAGACAAACCTAAGTCATCAGACAAACCTCACGGTCGCGTACCTCCTAAAAACAGGGATGCTGACGAAGCTGATGACGAGGACATGCCTCAGTGCTTTAAGTGTAAGGGTCTTGGCCATTTTGCTAACGAATGCCCAAATCGTAGAAAATACACTGGGAACAAAGGTCTAGCTGTAACACTGGATGAAATGTCTGAAACCTATGATTCCGATGAAGATAGGAAATCAAGTGTAGGGCTTCTTTGTGAAAACATCGATTTTGATACTTGTAGCAATACATATATCAACCTCAATGGGTTCGTAGAAGAGGGAAACCTAATCTAGCTGGAAGACTCTTTGAATCCGATAACTGGAAACCCTGTCAGTGATGTTTCAGGATCAACTGTATGTCTGTCTGCTTGCACATCTCAGATGCCTGAATACTATCCAAGTTTGACGTGCTTGTTTTGTTCGATGAAGGGACACGAACTATCAAGGTGTTACAAATACAAGCACCAAATAAGGCGCGCCAGAAAACTTCAGCGAAGAGCAGATCGTTTAGCAAGAACGCTGAAACTTGCTCAGAAGACTGCCGAGGCATGTAGGATCTTATCTTCGTCTAAGAAGTTGGCTTCCAAGGATAGAATAAAACCATTTGAAAAGAAAATATGGTCAAATCGTTTTGATGGACAAAGATCAGAGGATTCCTCCCATAAGGAAAAAGATGGACAAATCGTTGTTCATCGCAACACAACTTGATTGTGTTGTTGGGAAAATCTTTTATCATGTGCCTGTTCGAAAAGAGACAAGATTGAGTGCTGATCCAGGCTTCAGAAGAATTTTTCCTTCTTTTCTTAGTTTTGTTATTTTTTGTCTATAAAATAAAAGAAAGGGTTATTATCGACAATTCTACTCTTTATAGGGTTTTAGAGTTGGGCGTATACGAACCTGTCAATAGGTTTCAAACCCTACATTCCTTTTTCCTCTTGACATCCTATATAAGACTGCTTGTTGAGTTAAGTGATTCAATCACACAAATCCAGTTATTTATAACTGTTCTCAAAGCATTATGTCGTCAGATGGAAAGGATGTCAACATGATTGTTAAGTCTTCAATCAAGGGAAAAGAAAAATATCCTGTCTCTAAGTCCCTGAAAAGAAAAAGAAGGAATACAGGAAAACCCAGGGTTGTTCCTTCCAACTCTCAGAAGTTTTCCGATGTTCTTGATGAGTTAAAGGAAATAAGAAGGGAGATTTATGAAATAAAGACGTTCGTGTCTAAATCTTTGGAAATTCAGAGGACCCTAATTCGACCTCTTCAGCCAAGACATTTCGTGGGTATTGACACTTATCTTCGTGAACCTTCTGTCCCGATGGTTGTCGATAACAAGGAGTTCGGGAATGATAAAGAATTGCTCAAAGGAATTGTTGCCTAGTATGTCTTCTTTTTTGTTTAGTCGGAAGAATAACTAGTGCTTTCAATAGCGATGATTGTGACTACACATAGCTATTTTTGTTTTCATCTTCTTATGCTATTTTTTAGGTTTATTAGTATTAAATTCTAAATATATTTGGAGGATGATGTTATTGCAGTATTGATCGTTATGATTTTGTGATATTGCAATTTGACTATGGGATATGTATTGTTTGCGTCCGTGAACTTGAAGGTCCCATATGCTGTCAAAAGTAAAGTCGTTCATGAATTGGTATTCGTATTGATGAAAGGACGAATGGACTTTTGGAAAATACAAAAGTTATGCCTATGCAGTCATGTATTTGATGGAAAATAGGATAAATCTTTTGTTTGACAAGGATAAAGTTTATTATGTCGTTATGATGGAAAATATAGATCCTTGTATATTATCCACGGTATTGATCTTCATTGATCCATTTTGTTATGTTTTACAGTGAAGGCTCCATTGTGTGTGTTAGAGCATAGCTCGGTCAACCTCGCATGTGTTGCTATATCAAGCATGTTTCTCAATGTTAGTGATCAAAACTATAAAGTCTTGATTTCTAGCCTATTAGCTAAGTCTCGGACTAGGATAGGAAAAGTGTAGTTGAGATCAAGGAATTCATGGTGATTCAAAGACAACGACGAAGATATACACCAAGGAACCGTGGAACTTCATCAACAAAAAGGTATGTGAAGACTTGAACTTATCTATCACTCGAAAGTCTATCTATTCTTCTCCTACTTCTTATGAGACAAAAGTCGTATGCTATATAGACTAGATCCTATACATTTGATATTTCGAGTTGAGTATTCATTGCTTATCTTTTACTCGAAATCATGTGTTGGTAAAGCGTTTCGCTTTGATCAGGTTTATCTTCACCTAGTGACGAAAGTCATGAAAGTTTCAATCACTTTGGAAATTGCTCTGACGAGAAAGGTATGTTGTTCTTCACGACTGAATATCGCCCTCTAAGAATGTTTCAATGATTGAAATGAGAGTTTAGATTATATAACCATGTATTCCTTGAACCGAAGTTTTCGAACTTTGTTGATCAAGAGAAATCGGTGGGTTTGTGGAATTGGTTTGCCAAGTCCGCGAACCCAGTCCGCAGACTTATTCCGCGAACCCAGTCCACGAACTGACGGAAGTTCTCGACCGAGAATTTCTGTTGGGATTTCCAAAACTCGTTTGTATGATAAGTCCGCGAACCCAGTCCGCGAACTGGCGTAAGTTCTCGACCTGAGAATTTCTGCTTAGTTTGGAAAACTCAACCGATCAGCTTAAGTCCGCGAACTTGTTTGTGAGCTTAAGAGGTTATGATCTAAAGATGTGCTCTGAACATGAAACATTAATTATTAAGGAATGCTTTATGCAAACCGTGGATATAATGTTCATGAGACGATTCTAATCGAATCAAATCATATTTGTTTCAATTTTGTCTTGTGTAGTTACATAAGATCTCATAGCAATTGAACAACTCTTAACTAGTTCCTTTGAGTCAATTGAACTAGTTATGGTGAAGAAGAACATGATTAATATGAGATGCTCATATGGTTGACCTTTTGGGTTATCATGTTGAACCAACATACGTGTACTCGTTTGGGCATGGTTTTCTCAAACCCAGTAAACGTGTTCCCAAGTGTGTGTGACAAGCTATGTCTTTCGATCTAACGGTTGAGAGATATTGGCTTGAATC
Source organism: Papaver somniferum (assembly GCF_003573695.1). Classification (NCBI taxonomy): domain Eukaryota; kingdom Viridiplantae; phylum Streptophyta; class Magnoliopsida; order Ranunculales; family Papaveraceae; genus Papaver; species Papaver somniferum. Next base: position 114,389,194 of record NC_039364.1, read on the forward strand.
TAAATCAGGTTTTCATCTAACGGTGGATATAGTTTGCTTTGTACCTAAGGAAAAACCATGATTTGAAGGTTATATAAACGAGACATCTAGCATTGTGCAAAACTAATCCCCACACGTCTGTGTGCTACTAGTGCGCCCGTTAGAGTCGATCTCCATTAACCTTTGATTTTCTTCTCTAAAATCAGGTTAACGACTTAAAGACTTCATTGGGATTGTGAAGCCAGACCGATACTACTTTATCGTAGTTGTGTGATCCGATTTTGCATCTTCTATCGTACGAGTACAATCGATTGATTGGCTTGAGATCGTGAGAGTTCTCCGATAGGCAAGATAAAGAAGTCACAAACATCTTCGTCTCACTGTTTGTGATTCCTCGACAATCCGCTTGTGTAGTCAGGAAGGATTGTAGAGAGGTGATTGATTAATATAGGTTGTTCTTCGGGAATATAAGTCTGGATTATCAATTGGTTCTTGTTACCTTGATTTTATATCTAAATACGGAACAAAACCTAGGGTTTATCTGTGGGAGACAGATTTATCCTTTCGATAGACTTTTCTGTGTGAGACAGATTCGTTTATTATCAAGTCTGTGATTTTGGATTGCAGCAATTTTTTGTTGTGGGTGAGATCAACAAAGGGAATCAAGTATGCAGTGTCCTACTGGGATCAGAGGCGTAGGATTACAACTGTACCTTGTATCAGTGGGAGATTGGTAGGGGTTCAACTATAGATCAGTCCGAAGTTAGCTTGGAGTAGGCTAGTGTCTGTAGCGGCTTAATACAGTGTGTATTCAATCTGGACTAGGTCCCGGGGTTTTTCTGCATTTGCGGTTTCCTCGTTAACAAAACTTCTGGTGTATGTGTTATTTCTTTTTCGCATTATATTTTATATAATAGAAATAATACAGGTTGTGCGTTCGTGACCATCAACTTCTCTAATCCAACTTTTGGTTGTTGATTGTAGTTGATTGATCCTTGGACATTGGTCTTTGGTACTGTCCAAGTTATCCCTCTTTGATAAAGACTCGCTATTGATTTTAGCTTGAGTAGAAATCAAATCGAGAGATTGAGATAATAACTCCTTGAGATACTTTTTATAGATTGAGTCTGACTGTCTAGTTGATTCTCTAGCAAAGTATTTCGGAGTTAGTCCATACTGATTGCTAAGCGAAATATTGGGTGGTGTTGTTAGACCCCCGCCTTTTCAATTGGTATCAGAGCATGCAAACACGTTAAAGACCTCATCAGTCTGTATTTGTAGCGATCTGACTCTATGGACAAGATTACTATCTCTGATAAACGCGTCACCAGTAATAAAAAGTCTATCTCGTCTAAATCTATTAAAGAGAAAAGCCTTTCTATCTCGAATATAGAAAAACCTTGTGGTTCGATGAGACAGACGAACAATGACATGTTTGCTCTTGATTACCCTTCGAAAGAGACCTTCTCCTCTAATGAATGGGATACAGCTGAAGAGAGTAAATTGATTCTAAATCGTGTTAGAATTCAAGCTGTTAGATTAAATCAGTTAAAGCACCATGTCAATGTCCTTCTTGGTACTGTAAGAGATTGCAAAGCCCATAGCATCGCTGAAGACCAATCTTCATGCTTAACTCTTGAGGCCAGCCTCGAAAAAGATGCCTTGGATATTGAACACCGTTTGAATGAACTCTCTGTTCAAGGTTGTTCAAAGCAATCTAATATACCAAGAACTTCTGATGCTTTTCATTCGGAAGTAAAAATAGATGTTCCTAATGTTTCCACCAAACTTGGGACAGTCTGTAAAAAGGGGAAATCCTCTGATGATGATATTGAGACAACATCCTCAAATCATTCCGATGATCAAAAGGTATGTCTTGTTTGTGAAAGCAAAAATTATGCAAACAAACGAGAAACTCTAAGTTGAATAAAAACTCTCTGGTTCAACTTCAACACACCATAGATTTGATTCTCAAAGGTTTTACTGACATCCGTATGATTGAGCCAATTGGCTTTCGTACCTATCCTGTGTATGCTACCAGGAAAGTCAGTACAGTGAGTTCCTCCAATGTTCTAAGGAAGAATAGACGTCTTAATAAGCATCATTTCAAGAAGGTTCAATGCCCAATCTCTAAAAGCAACCATGTTCCTGTTGAGAAAGTCATCCCAGGGGAAAGAAGAATCGATGAAATAAGAAACGATATTAAGGAGATAATTGTGAAGTACAAAGAGCTTGTCGACAGAATATCACCTTCCTCACATCAAGACACTTCTGGTAAGGAGTCTAACTATGTCTCTTATGTTGATGACAGTAAATTTTATGACAATTTCTCATGTCATATAGGATTCCTCTCTAAGACTAAGAGGAAAAACAAACTTAACCAAAAACGCAAAACCCTTAATGAGCCTGTGGCTCGTACTTGTGATAATTAATCACAAGGTTGGAGAGCTTACTCATAAAAACCCTGTTGAGTAAGTTTGTGTTAAACACAGGTATACTTGTTGCTAGCATCTGTTAAAGTTAGGCTATTTTCTTATCATCCATAGCAAAACTTTGATTGACAGATCCGCTAAGAACAAGTATTGGTTAAGTAAAAAGTTTTTGTTGCATAGAATCGTTGTGTTCAAGTCCTGTTTTCAAACTTTAAGGGCTTTATTTTCAGTGGGTAATTGTTGTACTCGAACGGATCGTTCTGGCCCGAGTCAACAGTTTCTTTTTTCTCTTTGAAACCCTAAATTGCTGTCCCAAAGGATAAATTTCCAACCTCTTAGGGTTACAAGTCACGTTCGTGTACTTCGGGTTGCTTTGAATTTCTTTTGACAATGTCTTCCTCCTCTTCTTGCTATGGTGGTTTTGGAAAAGGATTCCTTGACAAAGGTATTGAGGTTGATTCCAAGAAGAAGAGAACTCTTGTAGATGAAGATCATCCCAATGCCTCATGCTTCTTTACATATTCTCATGAAGATGCTGAAAAGAATGATATGATCTCTGCTGAAGTTGTTCATGAATTTCTTAAGTACTTTGGGGAAGCAAAACTGCAGCTTGTTGATACTCTTAAAGGTCTTGATAAGGTGAAAACTGAGTTGGAAAAGGTTGTGTCTGACCTTGGTCTCATAAAATCTCAAATCAAGGATCTTCGAAAATAGAATCATCTCTCCGTTGATACTGAGAAGGCTGCAGATCACAAGCTTATTGACTTCATGTCTTGTGAGGATCATGAACCTCATGTGTCTCTGTTCACTGTTAAGGATACACCGGATTCCGTTTAAGCTTGTCATCTTTTTTTGTCGCCTAGGATGTCTTCTTTTTGGATTAGATGGAAGAATAACTAGTGCTTTGAATAGCGATGATTGTGATTACACATAGCTATTTTTGTTTTCATCTTCTTATGTTATTTTTTAGGTTTATTTGTTTTAAATTCTAAAAATATTCGGAGGATGTTGATTATTGCAGTATTTTCTTGGTTTGCTATATTGCAATATTTTTATGGGATATGTATTGTTTGCGTCCGTGAACTTGAAGGTCCCATATTTCGGTCAAAAGTAAAGTCGTCCATGAATTGGTATTCGTATTGATGAAAGGACGAATGAAATTTTGACATATACAAAATCTATGCCTATGCAATCATGTATTTGATGGAAAATAGGATTAAATCTTTTGTGTGACAAGGATAAAGTCTATTATGTTGTTATGCATATAATGATGCAAAGATAGAATAGATCCTTGTATGTTATCCACGGTATTGATCTTCATTGATCCATTTAGTTATGTTTTACCGTGAAGGCTCCATTGTGTGTCTTATGTTGAGCACCTTACAACTAAGTCGATTAACCTTGGTTTGTTGGTTGTTCCGTAAGATGCTATATGTTGAGTATTATGAACTAAATTAATCAACCTTGGTTATTTAGTTTTGTACTCCGTAAGTCTTCTTTCTTATGTTGAGTACATGTACGGTTAAGGTTGTCATGTCTTATGATAATCTTAGTCGGGGTTCCATAATCTCTTATGTTGATCCCAAAATAATTAAATTGATTACCTCGGTGATTAGTTTGGTTATTTGTTTGTATTCCGATTAGATTAATTATAGGATCTCGTGTAATTAATCTAATTGAGTTTTCATATATTCCACAAGTTCTTGTGTTGAGTATATGAACGACTACAATATCATGTTCTAATGGTTAATGTAGTCACGTATTCCGTAAGGTTTTCCTTATGTTGAGTACTTGAACAGTTAAGTTAGTCACCTCCATATGATTAACTTAGTCGTAGCCTGTTGCTCCGTGAGTTTACTTATGTTGAGCACTTTCAATTAAATTGATCACTTTTGTGGTTTTGATTTAATTGCGTATTCCAATTAGAATATTCATGGGTTTACTTGTGAGTATTTTGGTTGAGTTTTGGATATAAAAAATCATTCACATGGTTTTTGGTGTCCAAATAAAAATCCTTCTTTTCTTTCGAAATTAAGGTCGCTCTTGTTGTTCCTTTGGGAATGACATCAAATTGGGGAGAGTTCTTTTGAACTTGTGCTTGATGGTAATATCTTGCGGGGAGTGCGGTTGTGGAATTTTATAGGGGTTATCTTGCGTCTTAAAACTCCTTGATGAATGATGTTAGCTTCGGCTATAAGATTGCATCTAAATTAAGATGATATGTTGTCTTTCTTTTGGTCATGAAATGTCTCTTGTGGAAATTTCATTATGAACCCGTTCTTGTACCTTTGCCAATTTTATTGACAAAAAGGGGGAGAAATATTGTAGGTCACACTACAAATACATATGGTTTTCGGATCATTGTATAAGGGGGAGTGGTTTCCATGATCGAGATGGAGTATTGACTAAGGGGGAGTGATACATATCACCATAGTATTATTGTTAAAGTCGTGATGCAATTGGACTTTTATGTACATAATAATACTATGACACTGTATAATAATGATCGAGAATCTCGATTTCTCTCATTGCTATAGCTACGGATCTTCAACAACGGTGATACTAAACTTACAACCTTTGGGATCGTTGGAGTACTTGGAAGGACGAAGATTTCAAGGAACGTTGAAGATTGGACTATGGAATAGGAGCCACTAAAGTTTATCTTTTTTGTATTCCATATGTATTAATAGTTTTGTCACTAAAATTGACAAAGGGGGAGATTGTTAGAGCATAGCTCGGTCAACCTCGCATGCATTGCTATATCAAGCATGTTTGTCAATGTTAGTGATCAAAACTATAAAGTCTTGATTTTTAGCCTATTAGCTAAGTCTCGAACTAGGATATGAAAAGTGTAGTTGAGCTCAAGGACTTCATGGTGATTCAACGACAACGACGAAGATCTACACCAAGGAACCGTGGAACATCATCAACAAAAAGGTATGTGAAGACTTGAACTTATCTATCACTCGCAAGTCTATCTATTCTTCTCCTACTTCTTATGAGACAAAAGTCGTAAGCTATATAGACTAGATCATACACACTTGATATTTTGAGCGGATTATTCATTGCTTATCTTTTACTCGAAATCATGTGTTGGTAAAGCGTTTCGCTTTGATCAGGTTTATCTTCACCTAGTGACGAAAGTCATGAAAGTTTCAATCACTTTTGAAATTGCTCTGACGAGAAAGGTCTGCTGTTCTTCACGACTGAATATCGCCCTCTGAGAATGTTTCAATGATTGAAATGAGAGTTTAGATTATATAACCATGTATTCCTTGAACCGAAGTTTTCGAACTTTGTTGATCAAGAGAAATCGGTGGGTTTGTGGAATTGGCTTGCCAAGTCCACGAACCCAGTCCGCAGACTCAGTCCGCGAACTGACGGAAGTTCTCGACCGAGAATTTCTGCTGGGATTTCCAAATCTCGTTTGTGTGCTGAGTCCGCGAAATGGCGGAAGTTCTCGACCAGAGAATTTCTGCTGAGTTTGGAAAACTCAATCGATTAACTTACGTCCGCGAACTTGTTTGTGAACTTAAGAGGTTATGATCTAAAGATGTGCTCTTAATATGAAAGATTAATTATTAAGGAATGCTTTATGCAAACCGTGGCTATAATGTTCATGATCCGATTCTAATCGAATCGAATCATTTTTGTTTCAATTGTGTCTTGTGTAGTTACATAAGATCTCATAGAAATTGAACAACTCTTAACTAGTTCAATTGAATAAAGTTATGGTGAAGAAAAACATGATTAATATGAGATGCTCATATGGTTGACCTTTTGGGTTATCATGTTGAACCAACATACGTGTACTCGATTGTGCATGGTTTTCTCAAACCTAATAAACGTGTACCCAAGTGTGTGTGACAAGATATGTCTTTCGATCTAACGGTTGAGAGATATCGACTTGAAGCTAAATCAGGTTTTCATCTAAAGGTGGATAGAATTTGCTTTGTACCTAAGGCAAAACCCTGATTTGAAAGACTATATATAGGAGACATCTAGCTAAAGCAAAACTTAATCCCCACACGTCTGTGTGCTACTAGTGCGCTCGCTAGAGTCGATCTCCATTAACTCTTGAGTTTCTTCTCTAAACTCGAGTTAACGACTTAAAGACTTCATTGGGATTGTGAAGCCAGACCGATACTACTTTTATCGTAGTTGTGTGATCTGATCTTGCATCTTCTATCGTACGAGTACAATCGATTGATTGGCTTGAGATCGTGAGAGTTCTCCGATAGGCAAGATAAATAAGTCACAAACATATTCGTCTCACTGCTTGTGATTCCTCGACAATCCGCTTGCATAGTCAGGAAGGATTGTAGAGAGGTGATTGGTTAATCTAGGCTGTTGTTCGGGAATATAAGTCCGGATTATCAATTGGTTCTTGTTACCTTGATTTTATATCTATAGACGGAACAAAACCCAGGGTTTATCTGTGGGAGACAGATTATCCTTTCGATAGACTTTTCTGTGTGAGACAGATTCGTTTATTATCGAGTACGCAGTGTCCTGCTGGGATCAGAGGCGTAGGAGTACAACTGTACCTTGTATCAGTGGGAGATTGGTAGGGGTTCAACTATAGATCAGTCCGAAGTTAGTTTGCAGTAGGCTAGTGTCTGTAACGGCTTAATATAGTGTGTATTCAATCTGGACTAGGTCCCGGGGTTTTTCTGCATTTGAGGTTTCCTCGTTAACAAAAGTTCTGGTGTCTGTGTTATTTCTTTTCCGCGTTATATTTTATATAATAAAAATAATACAGGTTGTGCGTTCGTGATCATCAATTGGAAATCCAACCTTTGGTTGTTGATTGATATTGATTGATCATTGGACATTGGTCTTTGGTACCGTCCAAGTTATTCCTTGTATTTGATAAAGACTCGCTATTGACTTTAGCTTGAGTAGAAATCAAATCAAGAGATAGATATTAACTCCTTGAGATACTTTTGTCTAGATTGATTCTGAATGTCTAGTTGATTCTCTAGCAAAGTATTTTGGAGTTAGTCCATACAGATTGATAAGCGAAATATTGGGTGGTGTTGTTAGACCCCCGCTTTCTTCAATTGGTATCAGAGCAGGCAAACACGTTAAAGACCTTATCAGTCTGTGTTTGTAGCGATCTGACTCTATGGACAGAGGTGTTATCTCTATTAACGTACCACCAGTCTTCGATGGCTCAAATTACTTATGGTGGAAAATTGCTATGCGAGCTTTTCTTCAATCGCGTGATTTTCAATCGTGGGTATATGTAGTTAATGGCTATGACGCGCCCATTGTTGCAGCTATAAACGGAACTGTTCCCAAGAATATTGGTGAATATAATGCTGCCGAGATTCTTGCTGCAAAGCAGAATTCTGAAGAGCTGAATGCTATCATACATGCCATTGACCCAAGTCTTCAACACCATGTGTCTAATTGCACTAGGTCTAAAGATGCTTGGGATATCTTAGAAACCATATTTGAAGGAAACTCCAGTGAAAAGGAAGCTAGGATTCAAAACCTTAATTCCAATTGGGAGAACCTTCGTATGGCAGATGAAGAAACATTTGATGAGTTTAATCACAAAGTGTCTGAAATTGCTAATGCATCTTTTGCATTGGGTAAGACTATTCCTGAAAAGGACATTGTGATGAAAATTCTCAGATCTCTGCCATCCAGATACGAGTCTAAGAAGCATGCCATCGTTGAGGGTAATAACCTTAATAATCTCTCCAGAAACACCTTGGTTGGGAAGCTAAAGATCTTTGATCATGAGCATACATCCAAAGTCGGTAAGGATGTTGCCTTTAAAGCACAGAAGAGCACTAAATTACTTTCCAAAGTTAAAAGTGTTCATGTCTCGGGGGATGACCAGTCTGAGAATGATTTTTCAAATGAAGACCTTGACAAGTCGGTCTCCTTGATCACAAGACAGTTTAGAGATCTTCTGTTGAAGAGAAGTAAACGGTTTTCAACAGACAAACCTAGGTCATCAGACAAACCTCACGGTCGCGTACCTCTTAAAAACAGGAATGTTGACGAGGCTGATGACGAGGACATGCCTCAGTGCTTTAAGTGTAAGGGGTTTGGCCACTTTGCAAACGAATGCCCTAATCGTAGAAAATACACTGGGAACAAAGGTCTAGCTGTAACACTTGATGAAATGTCTGAAACCTATGATTCCGATGAAGATAGGAAATTAAGTGTAGGGCTTCTTGGTGAAAACATCGATTTTGATACTTGTAGCAATACATATATCAACCTCAATGGGTTCAGGGAAGAAGGAAACCCAATTAAGCTAAAAGATTCGATTGATTTATCATATGGAAACTCTGATCGTGATGTTTCAGGATCTACTATGTGTTTAGCTGTTGTCGCACCACAGATACCTGAATATTATCCAAGATTGACGTGCTCGTTGTGTTCGATGAAGGGTCACGAACTACCAAGATGTTACAAGTACAAGCATCAAATGAGGCACGCTAACAAACTTCAACGAAGAGCAGATCAATTAGCAAGAAAGTTGGAACTTGCTCAGAAGACCGCCAAGGTATGTAGGATCTTATCTTCATCAAATAAGTTGGTTTCCAGGGATAGAATTAGACCATTTTAAAAGAAAGTATGGTCAAATCATTTTGATAGACAGAAGCCTGAAGATTCCTCTCTTGAGGAAAGTGGTGGACAAATTTTTGTTCACCACAGCACAAATTAATTGCGTCGTTGTGCAAATCTTGTCTCATGTGCCTGATCGAAAGAGACAAGATCGCAAACGTGCAGGCTTGTAGAAACGTTTTTCTTTAGGGTTGTTGTTTTTTTCTATCAAACAAAAGAAAGGGTTATTATTATCGACAATTCTACTCTTTATAGGGTTTAGAGTTGGACAACCACGAACCTGTTTATAGGTTTCGAACCCTACATTTCTTTTTCCTTCTTGATATCCTTTTTATCTCTAGACCTGATGAGATTGTGAATTCCATCCAAAAAAATCAGTTGGTTATAACTGTTCTCAAAGCATGTCTATGGAGATAAGTGATGTCAACATGATTGTTAAGCCATCAATCATGGAAAAATAAAAATCTCCTGTAACTCCGTCCCGAAAAATAAAAAGGAGGAATACAAGAAAGCCAAAGGCAGTGTCTTCTAATTCTCAGAAGTTTTCTGATGTTCTTGATGAGTTGAAGAAAGTAAGAAAGGAGACTCGTGAAATAAAGGCTTTTGTGTCAAAGTCCTTAGAAATTCAGAGAGCCCTGGTACGACATAGTCAGCCAAGACAGTTCGCTGATATAAACTCCTATCTTCGTGAACTGTATGTTCCAATGGTTGTTGACAACAAGGAGTTTGGGAATGATGCTGAATTTCTCAAAGGCATTGTCGCCTAGGATGTCTTCTTTTTGGATTAGTTGGAATAATAACTAGTGCTTTGATTATCAATGATTGTGACTACACATAGATATTTTTGTTTCATCTTCTTATGTTTATTTTTTAAGTTTATTGCTTTAAATTCTAAAAATATTTGGAGGATGATGTTATTGCAGTATTAATCGTTATGATTTTGTGATATTGCAATTTTATGGGATATGTATTGTTTCCGTCCGCGAACTTGAAGGTCCCATATTACGGTCAAAAGTAAAGTCGTCCATGAATTGGTATTCGTATTGATGAAAGGACGAATGGACTTTTGATATATACAAAAGTTATGCCTATACAATCATGTAACTGATGGAAAATAGGATTAAATCTTATGTGTGACAAGGATAAAGTCTATTATGTTGTTATGCATATAATGATGCAAAAATAGAATAGATCCTTGTATGTTAACCACGGTATTGATCTTCATTGATCCATCTTGCTATGTTTTACCGTGAAGGCTCCATTGTGTGTTTTATGTTGAGCACCTTACAACTAAGTCGATTAACCTTGGCTTTGTTGGTTGTTCCGTAAGATTCTATATGTTGAGCATTATGAACTAAATTAATCAACCTTGGTTATTTAGTTTTGTACTCCATAAGTTTTCTTTCTTATGTTGAGAACATGTGCGGTTAATGTGGTCATGTTCCATGATAATCTTAGTCGGGGTTCCATAATCTCTTATATTGAGCCCAAAATAATTAAATTGATTACTTCAATAATTAGTTTGGTTGTTTGCTTTTCGATTAGAATAATTATAGGCTCTCTTGTAATTATTCTAGTTGAGTTTTCATATATTCCACAAGCTCTTGTGTTGAGTATATGAACGGCTACACTATCATGTCTATTGGTTAATGTAGTCACGTATTCCGTAAGGTTTTCCTTATGTTGACTACTTGAACGGTTAAGTTAGTCACCTCCATATGATTAACTTAGTCGTAGCCTGTTGCTCCGTGAGTTTACTTATGTTGAACACTTTCAATTAAATCGATCACTTTTGTGGTTTTGTTTTAATTGCGTATTCCAATTAGAATATTCATGGGTTTACTTGTGAGTATTTTGGTTGAGTTTTGGATATAAAAAAATCATTCTCATGGTTTTTGGTGTCCAAATAAAAATCCTTCTTTTCTTTCGAAATTAAGGTCGCTCTTGTTGTTCCTTTGGGAATGACATCAAATGGGGGAGAGTTCTTTTGAACTTGTGCTTAATGGTAATATTTTGCGGGGACTGCGGCTGTGGAATTTTATAGGGGTTTTCTTGCGTCTTAAAACTCCTTGATGAATGTTGTTAGCTTCGGCTATAAGATTGCATCTAAATTAAGATGATATGTTGTCTTTCCTTTGGTCATGCAATGTCTCTTGTGGAAATTCCATTATGAACCCATTCTTGTACCTTTGACAATTTTATTGACAAAAAGGGGGAGAAGTATTGTAGGTCACACTACAAATACATATGGTTTTCGGATCATTGTGTAAGGGGGAGTGGTTTCCATGATCGATATGGAGTATTGACTAAGGGGGAGTGATACATATCACCATAGTATTATTGTTAAAGTTGTGATGCAATTGGACTTTGATGTTCATAATAATACTATGACACTATATAATAATGATCGAGAATCTCGATTTCTCTCATTGTTATAGCTACGGATCTTCAACAACGGTGATACTAAACTTACAACCTTTTGGATCATTGGAGTACTTGGAAGGACGAAGATTTCAAGGAACGTTGAAGATTGCACTATGGAATAAGAGCCACTAAAGTTTATCTTTTTTGTATTCCATATGTATTAATAGTTTTGTCACTAAAATTGACAAAGGGGGAGATTGTTAGAGCATAGCTCAGTCAACCTCGCATGTGTTGCTATATCAAGCATGTTTGTCAATGTTAGTAATCAAAACTATAAAGTCGTGATTTCTAGCCTATTAGCTAAGTCTCGGACTAGGATAGGAAAATTGTAGTTGAGCACAATGACTTCATTGTGATTCAACGAAAATGACGAAGATCTACACTTAGGAACCGTGGAACTTCATCAACAAAAAGGTATGTGAAGACTTGAACTTATCTATCACTCGAAAGTCTATCTATTCATCTCCTACTTTTTATGAGACAAAAGTCGTATGTTATATAGATTAGATCATATACACTTGATATTTCGATCCGAGTATTCATTGCTTATCTTTTACTCGAAATCATGTGTTGTTAAGGCGTTTTGATTTGATCAGGTTTATCTTCACCTAGTGACGAAAGTCATGAAAGTTTCAATCACTTTGGAAATTGCTCTGACGAGAAAGGTATGTTGTTCTTCATGTTAACCATGTATTCCTTGAACCAAAGTTTTCGAACTTTGTTTATCAAGAGAAATCGGTAGGATTGTTGCCAAGTTCGCGAGCCCAGTCCGCGGACTCAATCTGCAAACTGACGGAAGTTCTCGACCGAAAATTTCTGCTGGGATTTCCAAAACTCGTTTGTGTGCTATGTCCGCGAACTCAGTCTGTGAACCCAGTCCGCAAACTGGCGGAAGTTCTCGACCCGAGAATTTCTGCTTAGTTTGGAAAATCAACCGATTAACTTAAGTCCGCGAACTTGTTTGTGAACTTAAGAGGTTATGATCTAAAGATGTGCTCTGAATATGAAACATTAATTATTAAGGAACGCTTTATGCAAACCATGGCTATAATGTTCATGAGCCGATTCTAATCGAATCGAATCATATTTGTTTCAATTGTGTCTTGTGTAGTTACATAAGATCTCATAGCAATTGAACAACTCTTAACTAGTTCATTTAAGTCAACTGAACTAGTTATGGTGAAGAAGAACATGATTAATATGAGATGCTCATATGGTTGACCTTTTGGGTTATCATGTTGAACCAACATACGTGTACTCGTTTGGGCATGGTTTTCTCAAACCCAATAAACGTGTACCCAAGTGTGTGTGACAAGCTATGTCTTTCGATCTAACGGTTGAGAGATATTGGGTTGAATCTAAATCAGGTTTTCATCTAACGGTGGATATAGTTTGCTTTGTACCTAAGGAAAAACCATGATTTGAAGGTTATATAAACGAGACATCTAGCATTGTGCAAAACTAATCCCCACACGTCTGTGTGCTACTAGTGCGCCCGTTAGAGTCGATCTCCATTAACCTTTGATTTTCTTCTCTAAAATCAGGTTAACGACTTAAAGACTTCATTGGGATTGTGAAGCCAGACCGATACTACTTTATCGTAGTTGTGTGATCCGATTTTGCATCTTCTATCGTACGAGTACAATCGATTGATTGGCTTGAGATCGTGAGAGTTCTCCGATAGGCAAGATAAAGAAGTCACAAACATCTTCGTCTCACTGTTTGTGATTCCTCGACAATCCGCTTGTGTAGTCAGGAAGGATTGTAGAGAGGTGATTGATTAATATAGGTTGTTCTTCGGGAATATAAGTCTGGATTATCAATTGGTTCTTGTTACCTTGATTTTATATCTAAAGACGGAACAAAACCTAGGGTTTATCTGTGGGAGACAGATTTATCCTTTCGATAGACTTTTCTGTGTGAGACAGATTCGTTTATTATCAAGTCTGTGATTTTGGGTTGCAACAACTCTTTGTTGTGGGTGAGATCAACAAAGGGAATCAAGTATGCAGTGTCCTGCTGGGATCAGAGGCGTAGGAGTACAACTGTACCTTTTATCAGTGGGATATTGGTAGGGGTTCAACTATAGATCAGACCGAAGTTAGCTTGGAGTAGGCTAGTGTCTGTAGCGGCTTAATACAGTGTGTATTCAATCTGGACTAGGTCCCGGGGTTTTTATGCATTTGCGGTTTCCTCGTTAACAAAACTTCTGGTGTATGTGTTATTTCTTTTTTGCATTATATTTTATATAATAGAAATAATACAGGTTGTGCGTTCGTGACCATCAACTTCTCTAATCCAACTTTTGGTTGTTGATTGTAGTTGATTGATCCTTGGACATTGGTCTTTGGTACCGTCCAAGTTATCTCTCTTTGATAAAGATTCGCTATTGATTTTAGCTTGAGTAGAAATCAAATCGAGAGATTGAGATAATAACTCCTTGAGATACTTTTTATCTAGATTGAGTCTGACTGTCTAGTTGATTCTCTAGCAAAGTATTTCGGAGTTAGTCCATACAGATTGCTAAGCGAAATATTGGGTGGTGTTGTTAGACCCCTGCTTTTTCAGTGTGTCTTATGTTGAGCACGATAAAACTAAGTCGATTATTCTTATTGGCTTTGTTGGTTGTTCCATAAGATGCTATATGTTGAGCATCATGAACTAAATTAATCATCTTGGTTGGTTATTTAGATTGTTTGCTCCGAAAGTATTCTTTTGTCGAGCAAATTTTTTGACAATTAAATTGATTACTTTTGTGATTAGTTTGGTTGTTTGTATTCCAATTAGATTAATTATAAGTTCTCTTGTAATTAGTCTAGTTGAGTTTTCATATATTCCACAAGTTCTTGTGTTGAGTATATGAACGGATATACAAATCATGTTCTATTGGTTAATGTAGTCGTATATTCCGTAAGGTTTTCCTTATGTTGAGTATGTGAACGATTAAGTTAGTCATCTCCGTATGATTACTTTAGTCGTAGCTCCGTAAGTTTACTTATGTTGAGCATTTTCAATTAAATTAATCACTTTTTTGGTTTGATTTAGTTGTGTATGCCAATTAAATTAATCATGGGTTTTCTTGTGGTTAATTTGGTCGAGTTTTGGATATAGAAAATCATTTCTATGATTTTTGGTGTCCAATTAAAAAATCCTTGTTTTCTTTCGACATTAAGGTCGCTCTTGTTGTTCTTTCGGGAATGACATCAAATGGGGGAGAGTTATTTTGAACTTGTACTTAATGGTAATATCTTGCGGGGTGTGTGGCTGTGGAATTTTATAGGGGTTATCTTGTATCTTAAAACTCCTTGATGAATGCATTTAGCTTCGGCTTTATGATTGCATCTAAATTAAGTTGGTATGTATTTTTCTTTTAGTCTATGAAATGTCTCTTGTGGAAATTTCATTATGATCCCGTTCTTGTACCTTTGCCAATTTTATTGACAAAAAGAGGGAGAAATATTGTAGTTCACACTACAAATACATATGGTTTTCGGATCATTGTGTAAGGGGGAGTGGTTTCCATGATCGAGATGGAGTATTGACTAAGGGGGAGTGATACATATTACCGTAGTATTATTGTTAAAGTCGTGATATAATTGGACTTTGATGTTACATGATAATACTATGACACTGTATAATAATGATCGAGAATCTCGATTTCTCTCATTGTTATAGCTACGGATCTTCAACAACGGTGATGTTAAAATTTCAACATTTGGGATCATTGGAGTACTTGGAAGGACGAAGTTTTCAAGGAACGTTGAAGATTAGATTATGAAATAGGAGCTGTTAGAGCATAGCTCGGTCAACCTCGCATGCGTTGCTATATCAAGCATGTTTATCAATGTTAGTGATCAAAACTATAAAGTCTTGATTTATAGCCTATTAGCTAAGTCTCGGACTAGGATAGGAAAATTGTAGTTAAACTCAAGGACTTCATGGTGATTCAACGACAATGACGAAGATCTACACCAAGGAACCGTGGAACATCATCAACAAAAAGGTATTTGAAGACTTGAACTTATCTATCACTCGAAAGTCTATATATTCTTCTCCTACTTCTTATGAGACAAAAGTCGTATGCTATATAGACTAGATCATACACACTTGATATTTCGAGCTGAGTATTCATTGCTTATCTTTTACTCGAAATCATGTGTTGGTAAAGAGCGCTTTGATCAGGTTTATCTTCACCTAGTGACGAAAGTCATGAAAGTTTCAATCACTTTGGGAATTGCTCTAACGAGAAAGGTCTGCTGTTCTTCACGACTGAATATCGCCCTCTGAGAATGTTTCAATGATTGAAATGAGAGTTTAGATTATATAACCATGTATTCCTTGAACCGAAGTTTTCGAACTTTGTTGATCAAGAGAAATCGGTAGGATTGTGTAATTGGCTTGCCAAGTCCGCGAACTGACGGAAGTTCTCGACCGAGAATTTCTGCTGGGATTTCCAAAACTCGTTTGTGTGCTGAGTCCGCGAACTTGCGGAAGTTCTCGACCCGAGAATTTCTGCTGAGTTTGGAAAACTAAACCGATTAACTTAAGTCCGCGAACTTGTTTGTGAACTTAATAGGTTATGATCTAAAGATGTGCTCTGAATATGAAAGATTAATTATTAAGGAATGCTTTATGCAAACCGTGGCTATAATGTTCATGATCCGATTCTAATCGAATCGAATCATTTTTGTTTCAATTGTGTCTTGTGTAGTTACATAAGATCTCATAGCAATTGAACAACTCTTAACTAGTTCATTTGAGTCAATTGAACTAGTTATGGTGAAGAAGAACATGATTAATATGAGATGTTCATATGGTTGACCTTTTGGGTTATCATGTTGAACCAACATACGTGTACTCGTTTGGGCATGGTTTTCTCAAACCCAGTAAACGTGTACCCAAGTGTGTGTGACAAGCTATGTTTTTCGATCTAACGGTTGAGAGATATTGACTTGAATCTAAATCAGGTTTTCATCTAATGGTGGATAAAGTTTACTTTGTACCTAAGGCAAAACCCTGATTTGAAAGGCTATATATAGGAGACATCTAGCTAGAGCAAAACTTAATCCCCACATGTCTGTGTGTTACTAGTGCGCTCGCTAGAGTCGATCTCCATTAACTCTTGAGTTTCTTCTCTAAACTCGAGTTAACGACTTAAAGACTTCATTGGGATTGTGAAGCCAGACCGATACTACTTTTATCGTAGTTGTGTGATCTGATCTTGCATCTTCTATCGTACGAGTACAATCGATTGATTGGCTTGAGATCGTGAGAGTTCTCCGATAGGCAAGATAAAGAAGTCACAAACATATTCGTCTCACTGCTTGTGATTCCTCGACAATCCGCTTGCATAGTCAGGAAGGATTGTAGAGAGGTGATTGGTTAATCTAGGTTGTTGTTCGGCAATATAAGTCTGGATTATCAATTGGTTCTTGTTACCTTGATTTTATATCTAAAGACGGAACAAAACCTAGGGTTTATCTGTGGGAGACAGATTTATCCTTTCGATAGACTTTTCTGTGTGAGACAGATTCGTTTATTATCAAGTCTGTGATTTTGGGTTGCAGCAACTCTCAGTTGTGGGTGAGATCAGCTAAGGGAATCGAGTACGCAGTGTCCTGATGGGATCAGAGGCGTAGGAGTACAACTGTACCTTGTATCAGTGGGAGATTGGTAGGGGTTCAACTATAGATCAGTCCGAAGTTAGTTTGCAGTAGGCTAGTGTCTGTAACGGCTTAATACAGTGTGTATTCAATCTGGAATAGGTCCCCGGGTTTTTCTGCATTTACGGTTTCCTCGTTAACAAAACTTCTGGTGTCTGTGTTATTTCTTTTCCGCATTATATTTTATATAATAAAAGTAATACAGGTTGTGCGTTCGTGATCATCAATTGGAAATCCAACCTTTGGTTGTTGATTGATATTGATTGATCATTGGTCTTTGGTACCGTCCAAGTTATTCCTTGTATTTGATAAAGACTCGCTATTGACTTTAGCTTGAGTAGAAATCAAATCAAGAGATAGATATTAACTCCTTGAGATACTTTTATCTAGATTGAGTCTGAATGTCTAGTTTATTCTTTAGCAAAGTATTTCGGATTTAGTCCATACAGATTGCTAAGCGAAATATTGGGTGGTGTTGTTAGACCCCCGCTTTTTTCAATTGGTATCAGAGCAGGCAAACACGTTAAAGACCTTATCAGTCTGTGTTTGTAGCGATGTGACTCTATGGACAGAGGTGATATCTCTATTAACGTACCACCAGTCTTCGATGGCTCAAATTACTTATGGTGGAAAATTGTTATGCAATCTTTTCTTCAATCGCGTGATTTTCAATCGTGGGTATATGTAGTCAATGGCTATGATGCTCCCATTGTTGCAGCCGGAAACAGAACTGTTCCCAAGAATATTGGTGAATATAATGCTGCCGAGATTCTTGCTGCAAAGCAGAATTCTGAAGAGCTGAATGCTATCATACATGCCATTGACCCAAGTCTTTAACACCATGTGTCTAATTGCACTAGGTCTAAAGATGCTTGGGATATCTTAGAAACCGTATTTGAAGGAAACTCCAGTGAAAAGGAAGCTAGGCTTCAAAACCTTAATTCCAATTGGGAGAACTTTCGTATGGCAGATGAAGAAACATTTGATGAGTTTAATCACAAAGTGTCTGAAATTGTTAATGCATCTTTTGTATTGGGTAAGACAATTCCTGAAAAGGACATTGTGATGAAAATTCTCAGATCGCTGACATCCAGATACGAGTCTAAGAAGCATGCCATCGTTGAGGGTAATAACCTTAATAATCTCTCCAGAAACACCTTGGTTGGGAAGCTAAAGATCTTTGATCATGAGCATACATCCAAAGTCGGTAAGGATGTTGCCTTTAAAGCACAGAAGAGCACTAAATTACTTGCCAAAGGTAAGTTTTCATGTCTCGGGGGATGATCAGTCTGAGAATGATTTTTCAGGTGAAGACCTTGACAAGTCGGTCTCCTTGATCACAAGATAGTTTAGAGATCTTCTGTTGAAGAGAAGTAAACGGTTTTCAAGAGACAAAACTAGGTCATCAGACAAACCTCACGGTCGCGTACCTCTTAAAAACAGGAATGTTGACGAGGCTGATGACGAGGACATGCCTCAGTGCTTTAAGTGTAAGGGGTTTGGCCACTTTGCAAACGAATGCCCTAATCGCAGAAAATACACTGGGAACAAAGGTCTAGCTGTAACACTTGATGAAATGTCTGAAACCTATTATTCCGATGAAGATAGGAAATCAAGTGTAGGGCTTCTTGGTGAAAACATCGATTTTGATACTTGTAGCAATACATATATCAACCTCAATGGGTTCAGGGAAGAAGGAAACCCAATTAAGCTGGAAGATTCGATTGATTTATCATATGGAAACTCTGATCGTGATGTTTCAGGATCTACTATGTGTTTAGCTGTTGTCGCACCACAGATACCTGAATATTATCCAAGATTGACGTGCTCGTCGTGTTCGATGAAGGGTCACAAACTACCAAGATATTACAAGTACAAGCATCAAATGAGGCACGCTAACAAACTTCAACGAAGAGCATATCGATTAGCAAGAAAGTTGGAACTTGCTCAGAAGACCGCCAAGGTATGTAGGATCTTATCTTCATCAAAGAAGTTGGTTTCCAGGGATAGAATACCATTTGAAAAGAAAGTATGGTCAAATCGTTTTGATAGACAGAAGCCTGAAGATTCCTCTCTTGAGGAAAGTGGTGGACAAATTGTTGTTCACCACAGCACAAATTAATTGCGTCGTTGTGTAAATCTTGTCTCATGTGCCTAATCGAAAGAGACAAAATCGCAAACGTGCAGGCTTGTAGAAAAGTTTTTCTTTAGGGTTGTTGTTTTTGTCTATCAAACAAAAGAAAGGGTTATTATTGACAATTATACTCTTTATAGGGTTTAGAGTTGGACGACCACGAACCTGTTTATAGGTTTCGAACCCTACATTTCTTTTCCCTTATTGATATCCTTTTTATCTCTAGACCTGATGAGATTGTGAATTCCATCCAAAAAAATCAGTTGGTTATAACTGTTCTCAAAGCATGTCTATGGAGATAAGTGATGTCAACATGATTGTTAAACCATCAATCAAGGAAAAATAAAAATCTCCTGTAACTCCGTCCCGAAAAATAAAAAGGAGGAATACAAGAAAGCCAAAGGCAGTGTCTTCTAACTCTCAGAAGTTTTCTGATGTTCTTGATGAGTTGAAGGAAGTAAGAAAGGAGATTAGTGAAATAAAGGCTTTTGTGTCAAAGTCCTTAGAATCTCAGAGAGCCCTGGTACGACATAGTCAGACAAGACAGTTCGCTGATATAAACTCCTATCTTCGTGAACTATATGTTCCAATGGTTGTTGACAACAAGGAGTTTGGGAATGATGCTGAATTTCTCAAAGGCATTGTCGCCTAGGATGTCTTCTTTTTGGATTAGTTGGAAGAATAACTAGTGCTTTGAGTAGCAATGATTGTAACTACACATAGCTATTTTTGTTTCATCTTCTTATGTTTATTTTTTAGGTTTATTGCTTTAAATTCTAAAAATATTTGGAGGATGATGTTATTGCAGTATTAATCGTTATGATTTTGTGATATTGCAATTTTATGGGATATGTATTGTTTCCGTCCGCGAACTTGAAGGTCCCATATTGCGGTCAAAATTAAAGTCGTCCATGAATTGGTATTCGTATTGATGAAAGGACGAATGGACTTTTGATATATACAAAAGTTATGCCTATACAATCATGTAACTGATGGAAAATAGGATTAAATCTTATGTGTGACAAGGATAAAGTCTATTATGTTGTTATGCATATAATGATGCAAAAATAGAATAGATCCTTGTATGTTAACCACGGTATTGATCTTCATTGATCCATCTTGCTATGTTTTACCGTGAAGGCTCCATTGTGTGTTTTATGTTGAGCACCTTACAACTAAGTCGATTAACCTTGGCTTTGTTGGTTGTTCCGTAAGATTCTATATGTTGAGCATTATGAACTAAATTAATCAACCTTGGTTATTTAGTTTTTGTACTCCATAAGTTTTCTTTCTTATGTTGAGAACATGTGCGGTTAATATGGTCATGTTCCATGATAATCTTAGTCGGGGTTCCATAATCTCTTATGTTGAGCCCAAAATAATTAAATTGGTTACTTCAGTAATTAGTTTGGTTGTTTTCTTTTCGATTAGAATAATTATAGGCTCTCTTGTAATTAATCTAGTTGAGTTTTCATATATTCTACAAGATCTTGTGTTGAGTATATGAACGGCTACACTATCATGTTCTATTGGTTAATGTAGTCACGTATTCCGTAAGGTTTTCCTTATGTTGACTACTTGAACGGTTAAGTTAGTCACCTCCATATGATTAACTTAGTCGTAGCCTGTTGCTCCGTGAGTTTACTTATGTTGAACACTTTCAATTAAATCGATCACTTTTGTGGTTTTGATTTAATTGCGTATTCCAATTAGAATATTCATGGGTTTACTTGTGAGTATTTTGGTTGAGTTTTGGATATAAAAAAATCATTCTCATGGTTTTTGGTGTCCAAATAAAAATCCTTCTTTTCTTTCGAAATTAAGGTCGCTCTTGTTGTTCCTTTGGGAATGACATCAAATGGGGGAGAGTTCTTTTGAACTTGTGCTTAATGGTAATATTTTGCGGGGAGTGCGGATGTGGAATTTTATAAGGGTTATCTTGCGTCTTAAAACTCCTTGATGAATGTTGTTAGCTTCGGCTATAAGATTGCATCTAAATTAAGATGATATGTTGTCTTTCCTTTGGTCATGCAATGTCTCTTGTGGAAATTCCATTATGAACCCATTCTTGTACCTTTGCCAATTTTATTGACAAAAAGGGGGAGAAATATTGTAGGTCACACTACAAATACATATGGTTTTCGGATCATTGTGTAAGGGGGAGTGGTTTCCATGATCGATATGGAGTATTGACTAAGGGGGAGTGATACATATCACCATAGTATTATTATTAAAGTTGTGATGCAATTGGACTTTGATGTTCATAATAATACTATGACATTGTATAATAATGATCGAGAATCTCGTTTTCTCTCATTGTTATAGCTACGGATCTTCAACAACGATGATACTAAACTTACAACCTTTGGGATCATTGGAGTACTTGGAAGGACGAAGATTTCAAGGAACGTTGAAGATTGGACTATGAAATAAGAGCCGCTAAAGTTTATCTTTTTTGTATTCCATATGTATTAATAGTTTTGTCACTAAAATTGACAGAGGGGGAGATTGTTAGATCATAGCTCAGTCAACCTCGCATGTGTTGCTATATCAAGCATGTTTGTCAATGTTAGTGATCAAAACTATAAAGTCTTGATTTCTAGCCTATTAGCTAAGTCTCGGACTAGGATAGGAAAATTGTAGTTGAGCTCAATGACTTCATGGTGATTCAACGACAATGACGAAGATCTACACCAAGGAACCGTGGAACTTCATCAACAAAAAGGTATGTGAAGACTTGAACTTATCTATCACTCGAAAGTCTATCTATTCATCTCCTACTTCTTATAAGACAAAAGTCGTATGCTATATAGATTAGATCATATACACTTGATATTTCGAGCTGAGTATTCATTGCTTATCTTTTACTCGAAATCATGTGTTGTTAAAGCGTTTTGCTTTGATCAGGTTTATCTTCACCTAGTGACGAAAGTCATGAAAGTTTCAATCACTTTGGAAATTGCTCTGACGAGAAAGGTCTTTTGTTCTTCATGACTGAACATCGCCCTCTGAGAATGTTTCATGATTGAAATAAGAGTTTAAATTATATAACCATGTATTCCTTGAACCGAAGTTTTCGAACTTTGTTGATCAAGAGAAATCGGTAGGATTGTGGAATTGGCTTGCCAAGTCAGCGAACTGACGGAAGTTCTCGACCGAAAATTTCTGCTGGGATTTCCAAAACTCGTTTGTGTGCTATGTCCGCGAACTCAGTCCGTGAACCCAGTCCGCGAACTGGCGTAAGTTCTCGACCCGAGAATTTTTGCTGAGTTTGGAAAACTCAACCGATTAACTTAAGTCCGCGAACTTGTTTGTCAACTTAAGAGGTTATGATCTAAAGATGTGCTCTGAATATGAAACATTAATTATTAAGGAACGCTTTATGCAAACCATGGCTATAATGTTCATGAGCCGATTCTAATCGAATCGAATCATCTTTGTTTCAATTGTGTCTTATGTAGTTACATAAGATCTCATAGCAATTGAACAACTCTTAACTAGTTCATTTAAGTCAATTGAACTAGTTATGGTGAAGAAGAACATGATTAATATGAGATGCTCATATGGTTGACCTTTTTGGTTATCATGTTGAACCAACATACGTGTACTCGTTTGGGCATGGTTTTCTCAAACCCAATAAACGTGTACCCAAGTGTGTGTGACAAGCTATGTCTTTCGATCTAACGGTTGAGAGATATTGGGTTGAATCTAAATCAGGTTTTCATCTAACGGTGGATAGAGTTTGCTTTGTACCTAAGGAAAAACCCTGATTTGAAGGTTATATAAACGAGACATCTAGCATTGTGCAAAAATAATCCCCACACGTCTGTGTGCTATTAGTGCGCCCGTTAGAGTCGATCTCCATTAACCTTTGATTTTTTTCTCTAAAATCAGGTTAACGACTTAAAGATTTCATTGGGATTGTGAAGCCAGACCGATACTACTTTATCGTAGTTGTGTGATCCGATTTTGCATCTTCTATCGTACGAGTACAATCGATTGATTGGCTTGAGATCGTGAGAGTTATCCGATAGGCAAGATAAAGAAGTCACAAACATCTTCGTCTCACTATTTGTGATTCCTCGACAATCCGCTTGTGTAGTCAGGAAGGATTGTAGAGAGGTGATTGATTAATCTAGGCTGTTCTTCGGGAATATAAATCCGGATTATCAATTGTTTCTTGTCACCTTGATTTTATATCTAAAGACGGAACAAAACCTTTATCTGTGGGAGACAGATTTATCCTTTCGATAGACTTTTCTGTGTGAGACATATTCGTTTATTATCAAGTCTGTGATTTTTGGTTGCAGCAACTCTTAGTTGTGGGTGAGATCAGCTAAGGGAATCAAGTACGCAGTGTCCTGCTGGGATCAGAGGCGTAGGAGTACAACTGTACCTTGTATCAGTGGGATATTGGTAGGGGTTCAACTATAGATCAGTCCGAAGTTAGTTTGCAGTAGGCTAGTGTATGTAGCGGCTTAATAAAGTGTGTATTCAATCTTGACTAGGTCCCGGGGTTTTTCTGCATTTGCGGTTTCCTCGTTAACAAAACTTTTGGTGTCTGTGTTATTTCTTTTCCGTATTATATTTTATATAATAGAAATAATACAGGTTGTGCGTTTGTGATCATCAATTGGAAATCCAACCTTTGGTTGTTGATTGATATTGATTGATCCTTGGACATTGATATTTGGTACCGTCCAAGTTATTCCTTTTATTTTATAAAGACTCGCTATTGATTTTAGCTTGAGTAGAAATCAAATCAAGAGAGAGATATTAACTCCTTGAGATACTTTTATCTAGATTGAGTCTGACTGTCTAGTTGATTCTCTAGCAAAGTATTTCAGAGTTAGTCCATACAGATTGCTAAGCAAAATATTGGGTGGTGTTGTTAGACCCCCGTTTTTTTTTCAGGAGCCACTAAAGTTTATCTTTTTTGTATTCCATATGTATTAATAGTTTTATCACTAAAATTAACAAAGGGAGAGATTGTTAGAACATAACTCGGTCGACCTCGCATGCGTTGTTATCTCAAGCATGTTTGCCAATGTTAGTGATCAAAACTATGAGTCTTGATTTCTAGCCTACATAGCTAAGTCTCAGACTAGGATAGAAAAGTGTAGTTGATCTCAAGGACTTCATGGCGATTCATCATACAATGACGAAGATCTATACAAGGAACCGTGGAACTTCATCAACAAAAAGGTATGTGGAGACTTGAACTTATATATCACTCAAAAGTCTATCTCTTCTATCTCCTACTTCTTATGATACAAAAGTCGTATGCTATATAGACTGGATCATACACATTTGATATTTCGAGCCGAGTATATCTCGCCTATCTATATCTCGAAATCATGTGTTGGTAAAGCGTTTCGCTTTGATCAAGTTTATCTTCACCTAGTGACGAAAGTCATGAAAAGTTTCAATTACTTTGAGAATTGCTCTGACGTGAATCGGTCTGTGAATAACGTCTACATAGCGTCCTCTGAGAATGTCTCAATGATTGAAATGAGAGTTTAGATTACATAACCATGTATTCCTTAATCCGAAGTTTTCGAACTTTGTTGATTGAGAGAAACCGGAGGAATTGGCTTTGCCAAGTCCGCGAACCCAGTCCTCGAACTGACGGAAGTTCTCGACCGAGAATTTCTGCTGGGATTTTCCAACAACTCGTTTGTGTGTAAGTCCGCGAACCTAGTCCGCGAACTGGCGAAAGTCTCTTTGCCGAGATTTTCTGCTGAGTTTGGAAAACTCCACCGGTTGTCTTAAGTCCGCGAACTTGTTTGTGAGCTTAAATGGTTATGATCTAAAGATGTGCTCTGAACATGAAACTTAAATTACTAAGGAATGCTTTATGGAAACCGTGGCTATAAAGTTCATGAGCCGATTCAATCGAATCGAATCATCTTTGTTTCAATTGTGTCTTGTGTAGTTACATAAGATCTCATAACAATTGAACAACTCTCTAACTAGTTCTTTTGAGTCAATTGAACTAGTTATGGTGAAGAAGAACAAGGTTAATATGAAATGCTCATATGGTTAACCTTATGGGTTACTATGTTGAACCAACATACACGTACATGTTTAGGCATGGTTTTCACAAACCCAGTAAACGTCTACCCAAGTGTGTGTGACAAGCTAAGTTTTCGATCTAACGGTTGAGAAATATTAGCTTGAATCTAAATCAGGTTTTCATCTAACGGTGAATATGGATTGCTTTGTAACTAAGGCAAAACCCTGATTTGAAGGCTATATAAAGGAGACATCTAGCATTATGCAAAACTAATCCCCACACGTCTGTGTGATACTAGTGCGCTATCTAGAGTCGATTCTCCTTTAACCTTTGGTTTTCTTCTCTAAAACCAGGTTAACGACTTAAAGACTTCATTGGGATTGTGAAGCCAGACCATACTACTTTTATTGTAGGTGTGTGATCTGATCTTGCATATTCTATCATACGAGTACAATCTTTGATTGGCTTGAGATCGTGAGAGTTCTCCAATAGGCAAGATAAAGAAGTCACAAACATCTTCTTCTCACTGTTTGTGATTCCTCGACAAACCGCCTGTGTAGTCAGGAAGGATTGTAGAGAGGTGATTGATTAATCTAGGCTGTTCATCGGGAATATAAGACCGGGTTATCAATTGGTTCCTTTTCACCTTGATTTCATATCTTAAGACGGAACAAAACCTAAGGTTTATCTGTGGGAGACATATTTATCCTTAAATATACTTTTCTGCATGAGACAGATTTGTTTATTATCAAGTCTGCGATTTTGGGTTGCAGCAACTCTTGGTTGTGGGTGAGATCAGCTAAGGAAATCAATTGCGCAGTATCCTGTTGGGATCAGAGGTGTAGGACTACAATTGTACCTTGGATCGGTGGGAGACTGATTGGGGTTCAACTATAGTCCAGTCCGAAGTTAGCTTGGAGTAGGCTAGTGTCTGTAGCGGATTAATACAGTGTGTACTCAATCTGGACTAGATCTCGGGGTTTTTCTGCATTTGCGGTTTCCACGTTAACAAAACTTCTGTTGCCTGTGTTATTTCTTTTCCACATTATATTTTATATAATTGAAATAATACAGGTTGTGCATTCGTGATCATCAATTGGAAATCCAACCTTTGGTTGTTGATTGATATTGACTGATCCTTGGACATTGGTCTTTGGTACCATCCAAGTTATTCCTTGTATTTGATAAAGACTCGTTATTGTTTTTAGCTTGAGTAAAAATCAAATCAAGAGAGAGATATTAACTCCTTGAGATACTTTTATCTAGATTGAGTCTGACTGTCTAGTTGATTCTCTAGCAAAGTATTTCGGAGTTAGTTCATACAGATTGCTAAGCGAAATATTGGGTGGTGTTGTTAGACCCCCGATTTTTCACTATACTTTATTATGCAAGTCCAACTTTCCGCTTTTAGCTTCAAGCAAAACCTGCACGCCAAAAACAAAAATACCAAAGTAAAATCAAAGAAAATAAAAATAAAATTCTAAAACCTAAACCTAAATACAAGTCCGCGTCAGCGGCGCCAAAAGTTGATGTAGTTGTAGAAGTGGTAAAAAGGTTTTCGTTCACTCGGACTTGTGTAGACTCGATTCTAGACTTTAATACTAATTCTAATAAATATATACAAAAATATGGTAGCAGTATCGGGAGAAACTGGGACTTAGGATTCCACCAAACTCATAACATAAGGTTCAAATATTAATTATTTTAACAATTATAGATCAATAAATACGTGGACTCTTATTTTTTCCAAGGAAGATTCTCAAAACATTAGTTGTAAATCCTAAGCATGGGACATCAAAAGATCTAAGCAAGCATGACCCATCAAACGAGATGACAATAATTAATCAAAATCATAATTCAATTTAAATTAGTGCAAAAGTCATATTAGAATTAAATATAATTACCCAAGTATGATATTAGGCTTCCTTCGTCATCCCAGTGGTGGGGTTTAGCTCCTCATGGTAAAAACACGCTCAAAATAATAATCCATAGCTCAACAAGGTGTTTTATTAAGAAAAGGTATAAAGCAGTGTGTTTGTAACAGTTATACTTGTTACAGAACCCACTGTTACAGAGAACCCTAACAGAACTTTTACGAACTCAAAATAATTGTTGGAAAAATTGTTACAAAGTTATTGAGTTTGAAAGTATAGGTCACGGTTTCTGGCGACTGTCCAACTGGGTCTTATGTTCTTTAGCTCGTCTCTTCTTCACCAGCAGAGAAGGTACTCTGCAACTTCTCCTGCAGCTCCGATGTCTCCTCTGCTTCACTCCAAACTCTCGACCCCCCCGTCCGTGAGACTAGAACAACTCTTTTTATACCACACAGGGCAAAGAAATTCCGATAATTTCTTCCCAATCTTTCTCTTCCTTTTCACCCAATTTACGGGATATTATTTGATTTTCATTCTCTTCTTTACTTTCTTACGCGGATTCTTAAGCAATCCTGTCCGTCCTAACTCTCTCTGTGATTGAGTTAAATCTCACAGAAGAGATTATTTCCTGTTCTTCACGTATCTTTCCATAAAATATCAAAACCAAACCCGATATAAGCTACTCCCTGAATCATTGAAGTAATCGAGTTTTCCGCAAACCAAATCAGCCAACTTTCCGGTTTTAACACACACAATCTATTCGTGTCTTAATCCCATGAATATCTCCCTGAAATTCGATTGAAATTTTGTTCCACAAACCCGTAGCTTTCTCTCCTCCCCTGTTTTCGTGAAACAACAAATACCTTCCTTTTTAATCGAGCTTAGAACCATTACTCATCCTGTTTTATCAAGACAGGCCCAAACGGATTGAAGTCCATGAAAAAGTCCAAGTAAAACCCATCTGAATTCTTCACAACAAAGCACGCACACAAGAAAATACATTCCCGCCAAATTTTCATTTGAACTAGGAAAGATTAAGATGCCCCCTAACCAGAGTAGGTGTGCCATTATCCGTGGGGTGCAAATAGTAGATCTGAGGGTGCAAATATTGGAGGGTTACCCCTTATCAACTGAGTTCCCCTTATCCATCTGAGAAGTGCCTTTAATGATTTTCTCCCATGAGCGCAAATATCCACTTTTCGAGTCAATTTCTCCGCAAGAGCTTATTTCTCCAAACACACCTACAAAAATATAAAAAGCCAAAATAAGTAGAAAATGAGCACTAACAAAATAGAAAATTGGGATCAAAATAGACATATAAATGCGTCTATCACCGTACCTAAACGTGTGCACCTTGTTGGCTCAACAATAGTTAACCAAAGTTAGCCATATGAACACTTTCATATCAACCTTATTCATCTTAACCATAACTAGTTCAAATGACTCAAATGAAATTAGTTCTAGAGTTGTTCAATTGTTTATATTCTCATACAAGTATACAAGACACAATTGAAGCAAAATCGATTTTGATTCACTCAAATCAATCCATGAACATTATATCCACGGTTTACAAAAGATTGCATTCCTTAATATATAAATGTATTAGTTCATGAACAAACCGATTTTAGAACATAACCTACTCAAGTATGCAAACGGGTACGCATACCTAAGTGGTCGGACTTACTTTGGGTTCGCCAGTATGCGAACGGGTACGCATACTTCTAAACTCAGTTGAATTTCTGGACATGAACTTTACGCCAGTACACATACGCGTATGCATACTAAGTTCCCGGACTTTAATTAACCAACCAATACGCATACTGGTATGCAAACTATGGTTCCCGGACTTGGAATAACATGCAACAATTTAGCACACAAGTACGCATACTGTGCTATATCCAATCATGATTAATTGTTCTAAACTCTCATTCCAATCACTGAAACATTCTTAGAAGACGGCAATAGCTGTCTCACATAAACTACTAGCTTCAAAGCAATTTTCAAGTGATCGAATGATCAATACGAAACATTTTGAGTCTACATCAAATGACTGTCTCACACAAATCATGTAAGATGTTACCAGGCGATTTTCACATGATCATCTTTTGACTTTTGTCAAGAATATAAGATGAATTTGGTTAAAGCGAAAGCTTACTAACATATATTTCGAGAAATATGTAAGCGAGTTAAACTCAGCTCGAAATATCAAATGTGTATAATCGAAGTCTAGATAGCTATACGACTTTTGTCTCAAATAGGAGATAGAGTAGATAGACTTTTGAGTGATAGATGAGTTCAAGTCTCCACATACCTTTTGTTGATGAAGCTCCACAAGCTCCTCTTAGTAGTTCTTCGTCTTCAATCGATGAACGCCATGAAATCTAATGCTCAACTACACTTACTATCTTAATACGAGACTTATCTATACGTAGACTAGAAATCAAGACCTATAGTTTTGGAAACTAAACTTGACAACAAGCTTGAGATAGCAACGCTTGCGAGTTCGACCGAGCAGTGCTCTAACAATCACCTCCTTTTTCAATTTTAGTGACAAAACTATTAATACATATGGATTACAAAATAAATAAACTTTGTAGATTCTCATCCAAATGCTTGATTTCCTTGGTTCTTCAACATTACTCGAAATCTTCGTCACTTCCAAGTACTCCAGTGATTCTGAACGTGTTCAACTCAGCATCATAGTTGTTGAAGATCCGTAGATATAACAATATATAAAAACAAGATGTTTTCGCATTGTTATACAGTATCATAGTATTATTACACAACATCAAATTCCAATTGTATCACAACTTTGACAACAATACTATGGTGATATGTGTCACTCCCCCTTAGTCAATACTTCATCTCACATGAAAACCACTCCCCCTTACATAATGATCCGTAAACCATATATATTTGTAGTGTGAACTACACATTAATTCTCCCTCTTTTTGTCAATACAAATTGGCAAAGGTAGGAAAACTAATGGGATCATAATGAAATTCTCATAGAGATTCTTCATGACTAAAAGAAAACATATCAACTTTATTTAGATGCAATCATATAGTCGAAACTAAATGCATTCGTCAAGGAGTTCACAAAGATACAAGAAAACTCCTACAATATTCCAAAACCGTACTCCCCACAAAGATTTGGCAATTAAGTACAAGTTCGACTAAAAACTCTCCCCCATAAAATGTTATTCCCGAAAGAACAACAAGAGCGACCTTACTTTCGCAAGAAACGAAGGATTTCTTTGGACATTAACAAATCTCATGAAACATGAATTTGTATCCAGAAAACTCAATTAAATTAACCACAAGAGAACCCATGATTAATTTAATCGTAAATGCTCAACATAAGAGAACTTACGGAGACGCACATTACTTTCACATAAAAGTGGATCAGGGAAAGATCAATATTGTGGAATATTCAAAGATTCATTCTATTTTATCAATATTTTCATAATGATATCATAGACTTAATCTTTGTAATCAAAAGTTCATCCTATCTTCCATCATTATTTGCATAATGACACAATAGGCTTAACTTTTGACATATATGGGACAATCATAGTTCACGGACGCAAACACACATATCCCATAAAAAATTTTGCAATATATGAAACCAATAAAGAATAATACTGCAAAATCATCTTCCAAAAGCTACAAATTATCTAAGAATAGAAGTACTCCAAGAATCCAAGTGCTCAAGTCCAAGAGAAGTGGAACAAGTGCAACGAAACGGAACAAAACACTCAAAAAACCGAGTTGAGACAAAGACCAATCTTAACTAATCCAAATTCAGTAATTATTATCTCCATTTTGAAGAGAGTTCAAATAGGAAGACAATGCAAAAATAATGAGGTCATTCCGAGTTCGGACGAAGAAGTTATGGCCGAAACAAGTTTACCGAAAATCGACGTCTACAGGCCAGTATGCATACCGGTTTGCAAACGAAATTTCGTGACCTGGAGAAGTATGCAAACGGGTTTGCGTACTAAAATCCCTGGATATTGATTTTAAATAATGGTATGTGTACCATGAATTCAAACATCCGAACTACTATATTTTCATACCTAAACATTTAAGAACCTTAAACACAGATTAAGTTAGGTAGAAATGAACGATAAGAAAGTTACATGGATCATTATAAGTACTCTAAGAAAATAAATAAAAACACAAATCGTGCTCAAGTTTATAGACATACCTTTTTAGAAGAATCCAATCGAATTCTACAGCCTTACCGAACATAATTCGTGCGCCCCAATTCTCGTGCTTCCCTCACCGTATACATAGCAGGGCATTCCTTGGTGAGGATGCACTTACAACACAATCAAGTTTTGTTGAGTTGAACAAGGTCTTGCTCACCACAAGTGACTGAAACAGAATTTTCCACAACTATGGATTTTCACCATCTATAGTTTTTGGCTTATTCCGTTTCACTTTTGGAAAATCATGAAAGAGATCGCTTTTAGAACCTTTCACATCCAAATCTATCTTTACAAAGAACTTTTTAAGTTCCAACATCATGGATACTGCTTTCTCCATAGTCATGGAATTTTCTGGGAGATCATTCCTTTTCACACTTAAAACATCATTGACTTTCTTTGGTATCCACTTCTGACTACGTTTAGGAACAACTGGAACCTTCTTCCCATTACTCTCTTCTAGAATTCTCGGAAGAGAATTGGATTGACTATTCTTTTGCAAGTTATTCTTTCTCCAATTGGGAGCGTCGGATCTTGCCTTTTTCTTTACGAAGTTATCGTTTTGATAACCATTACGATTGTGAAAAGGATTCGTATGACTTTTATAGGAAAATCTAGGTTTATCACAACACTGATTCTTTGCCTAAAGGTTGGACAGTTACAACCTGTAATGTTACGGGGATTAGTCTTAACATATGATCTTGGTTTCACAACTTCTTGTGATGCCCAAACGAGAACATCATGAAGTTTCTCATTCCTTATACGGAAACGACATCGGCTATGAAGTTTAAACAAGTGCATGTTGTTTCTTCACCTCCACGAACCTATACCTTATGTGGAAAAGGAAATCACTACGCTATCCATTGTTTTGAAAGAAAGAAACAAATTTCTAAACTCCGTAATTTGCTTCTATTAACTGTCAATGGAAAAAATAATCAATCGACTACCGTGGTGAACCAAATACCCACAGAAAACCAAAAGTCTTATAAACATGGATCTCTTCCTTGAAGTCGTCATAGATCACAGGTACATTCTAACCATTTAAACTCTTATGTTTTCAATGAATGTATTCCCCATGTTTATTCTTTTGGTAAATCTAAATCTAGAAAATGGATTCCCATCTATTCTAATCCACTTGAACCAGTTTCAAGAGGTCCTAGATTTAGTCCTCAGAAAAAACCTTCAAAAGGATATGCAGAACAAGCTTTGCCGTATTCTTCTAAACTGAGGGATAATCAAAGAAGGAAGGCTAAACAAAAGTAATGGTCATTTAATGAGCTAGATGCTCATACTTGTGTGAATTAATCACAAGGTTGATATCTCACTCACCAAAAATCCTAGCTGTGTGAGAACTGAATAGGTATACTCTGTGCAAAGTAACTGTGATTATCTGGCTATTTTCTTATCGTTCTTAGATGGATAATCGGTCACATACTTTTACATGAGTATTTTATCATCTTTTTGTATTTCTTGTGTTAGTTTTGTCTTGTCCTTCAAGACCTTCATGTTTTGTGTTGGGTCCTCATAAGGGTTCTTATACAGTTTTGGATTTAGTCTTTTATTACTACCGTTAAACCCTAAATTCCCTCAAATACGTTTATATACCCTTCCTATTGTGTTAAAACTTTCATTCTAGGCTTCTTATCAATGGCTTCTTATTCATGGGACTTGCCTGAAGACTTTGTTGATAATGGTATATACTTTGAGTTTAATAAAGAGAAGGGAACCCTTGTTGAAGTTGAAGGATCTTTTCCTCAATTTCCTACTTCTTACTCAGATATTGGGGAGAAGATTCAATCTAAGGTGATCATTGATTCTCAGGAACTTGTTGGAACGGTTATGTGTCTTGATGCTGTAAAAGCTGAGCTGAAAAAGGTTAACTGTAATCTTGCTATGATGAAGAACCGCGTGAAAGAACCTCTCAAAAAGGATGTTTCCTCCAGGGTTGATGAGGTTGCTGTCGCTCATAAGCCCAATGATCACAAGACTCATGAGTCTCCAGATCCGTCCTTCTGATTTTTAGTATCTGGGTGTTGGCCTAAGAGTTTGCTTCTGGTTTATGTGCCTAGTAAGTCTTCTTTTTGGATTAGTTGGAAGAATAACTAGTGCTTTGAATAACAATGATTGTGACTACACATAGCTATTTTTGTTTCATCTTCTTATGTTTATTTTTTAGGTTTATAGCTTTAAATTCTAAAAATATTTGGAGGATGATAATTATTGCAGTATTTTCTTGGTTTGTTATATTGCAATATTTTTATGGGATATGTATTGTTTGCGTCCGTGAACTTGAAGGTCCCATATTGCGGTCAAAAGTAAAGTCGTCCATGAATTGGTATTCGTATTGATGAAAGGACGAATGGACTTTTGACATATACAAAAGTTATGCCTATGCAATCAGGTAATTGATGGAAAATAGGATTAAATCTTTTGTGTGACAAGGATAAAGTCTATTATGTTGTTATGCATATAATGATGCAAAAATAGAATAGATCCTTGTATGTTAACCACGGTATTGATCTTCATTGATCCATCTTGCTATGTTTTACCGTGAAGGCTCCATTGTGTGTCTTATGTTGAGCACCTTACAACTGAGTCGATTAACCTTGGCTTTGTTGGTTGTTCCGTAAGATGATATATGTTGAGCATTATAAACTAAATTAATCAACCTTGGTTATTTAGTTTTGTACTCCATAAGTTTTCTTTCTTATGTTGAGTACACGTGCGGTTAAGATGGTCATGTTCCATGATAATCTTAGTCGGGGTTCCATAATCTCTTATGTTGAGCCCAAAATAATTAGATTGATTACTTCGGTAATTAGTTTGGTTGTTTGCTTTTCGATTAGATTAATTATAGGCTCTCTTGTAATTAATCTAGTTGAGTTTTCATATATTCCACAAGCTCTTGTGTTGAGTATATGAGCGGCTACACTATCATGTTCTATTGGTTAATGTAGTCACGTATTCCGTAAGGTTTTCCTTATGTTGAGTACTTGAACGGTTAAGTTAGTCACCTCCATATGATTAACTTAGTCGCAGCCTGTTGCTCCGTGAGTTTACTTATGTTGAGCCCTATCAATTAAATTGATCACTTTTGTGGTTTTGGTTTAATTGCATATTCCAATTAGAATATTCATGGGTTTACTTTTGAGTATTTTGGTTGAGTTTTTGATATAAAAAAATCATTCTCATGGTTTTTGGTGTCCAAATAAAAAGCCTTCTTTTCTTTCGAAATTAAGGTCGCTCTTGTTGTTCCTTTGGGAATGACATCAAATGGGGGAGAGTTCTTTTGAACTTGTGCTTAATGGTAATATCTTGCGGGGAGTGCGGCTGTGGAATTTTATAGGGGTTATCTTGCGTCTTAAAACTCCTTGATGAATGATGTTAGCTTCGGCTATAAGATTGCATCTAAATTAAGATGACATGTTGTCTTTCCTCTGGTCATGAAATGTCTCTTGTGGAAATTCCATTATGAACCCATTCTTGTACCTTTGCCAATAACGGTGATACTAAACTTACAACCTTTGGGATCATTGGAGTACTTGGAAGGACGAAGATTTCAAGGAACGTTGAAGATTGGACTATGGAATAGGATCCACTAAAGTTTATCTTTTTTTTGTATTCCATATGTATTAATAGTTTTGTCACTAAAATTGACAAGGGGGAGATTGTTAGAGCATAGCTCGGTCAACCTCGCATATGTTGCTATATCAAGCATGTTTGTCAATGTCAGTGATCAAAACTATAAAGTCTTGATTTCTAGCCTATTAGCGAAGTCTCGGACTAGGATAGGGAAAGTGTAGTTGAGCTCAAGGACTTCATGGTGATTCAACGACAATGACGAATATCTACACCTTGGAACCGTGGAACTTCATCAACAAAAAGGTATGTGAAGACTTGAACTTATCTATCACTCGAAAGTATATCTATTCTTCTCCTACTTCTTATGAGATAAAAGTCGTATGCTATATAGACTAGATCATATACACTTGATATTTCGAGATGAGTATTCATTGCTTATCTTTTACTCGAAATCATGTGTTGGTAAAGCGTTTCGCTTTGATCAGGTTTATCTTCACCTAGTGACGAAAGTCATGAAAGTTTCAATCACTTTGGAAATTGCTCTGACGAGAAAGGTCTGTTGTTCTTCACGACTGAATATCTCCCTCTGAGAATGTTTCAATGATTGAATTAAGAGTTTAGATTATATAACCATGTATTCCTTGAACCGAAGTTTTCGAACTTTGTTGATCAAGAGAAATCGGTAGGATTGTGGAATTGGATTGCCAAGTCCGCGAACTGACGGAAGTTCTCGACCGAGAATTTCTGCTGGGATTTCCAAAACTCGTTTGTGTGCTAAGTCCGGGAACTGGCGGAAGTTCTCGACCCAAGAATTTTTGCTGAGTTTGGAAAACTCAACCAATTAACTTAAGTCCGCGAACTTGTTTGTGAACTTAAGAGGTTATGATCTAACAATGTGCTCTGAATATGAAACATTAATTATTAAGGAATGCTTTATGAAAACCGTGGCTATAATGTTCATGAGCCGATTCTAATCGAATCGAATCATCTTTGTTTCAATTGCGTCTTGTGTAGTTACATAAGATCTCATAGCAATTGAACAACTCTTAACTAGTTCATTTGAGTCAATTGAACTAGTTATGGTGAAGAAGAACATGATTAATATGAGATGCTCATATGGTTTACCTTTTGGGTTATCACGTTGAACCAACATATGTATACTCATTTGGGCATGGTTTTCTCAAAACCAGTAAACCTGTACCCAAGTGTGTGTGACAAGTTATGTCTTTCGATCTAACGGTTGAGAGATACTGGCTTGAATCTAAATCAGGTTTTCATCTAACGGTGGATAGAGTTTGCTTTGTACCTAAGGCAAAACCCTGATTTGAAAGGCTATATATAGGAGACATCTAGATAGAGAAAAACTTAATCCCCACACGTCTGTGTGCTACTAGTGCGCTCGATAGAGTCGATCTCCATTAACTCTTGAGTTTCTTCTCTAAACTCGAGTTAACGACTTAAAGACTTCATTGGGATTGTGAAGCCAGACCGATACTACTTTTATCGTAGTTGTGTGATCTAATCTTGCATCTTCTATCGTACGAGTACAATCGATTGATTGGCTTGAGATCGTGAGAGTTCTCCGATAGGCAAGATAAAGAAGTCACAAACATCTTCGTCTCACTATTTGTGATTCCTCGACAATCCGCTTGTGTAGTCAGGAAGGATTGTAGAGAGGTGATTGATTAATCTAGGTTGTTCTTCGGGAATATAAGTCCGGATTATCAATTGGTTCCTGTTACCTTGATTTTATATCTAAACACGGAACAAAACCTAGGGTTTATCTGTGGGAGAAAGATTTATCCTTTCGATAGACTTTTTTGTGTGAGACAGATTCGTTTATTATCAAGTGAAAAAGCGGGGGTCTAACAACACCACCCAATATTTCACTTAGCAATCTGTATGGACTAACTCCGACATACTTTGATAGAGAATCAACTAGACAGTCAGACTCAATATAGATAAAAAGTATCTCAAGGAGTTATTATCTCAATCTCTCGATTTGATTTCTACTCTAGCTAAAATCAATAGCGAGTCTTTATCAAAGAGAGATAACTTGGACGGTACCAAAGACCAATGTCCAAGGATCAATCAACTACAATCAACAAACAAAAGTTGGATTAGAGAAGTTGATGATCATGAACGCACAACCTGTATTATTTCTATTATATAAAATATAATGCGGAAAAGAAATAACACACACACCAGAAGTTTTGTTAATAAGGAAACCACAAATACAGAAAAACCCCAGGACCTAGTCCAGATTGAATACACACTGTATTAAGCCTCTACAGACACTAGCCTACTTCAAGCTAACTTCGGACTGATCTGTAGTTGAACCCCTACCAATATCCCACTGATACAAGGTACAGTTGTACTCCTACGCCTTTGATCTCAGCAGGACACTGCGTACTTGATTCCCTTTGCTGATCTCACCCACAACAAAGACTTGTTGCAACCCAAAATCACAGACTTGATAATAAACGAATCTGTCTCACGCAGAAAAGTCTATCGAAAGGATAAATCTATCTCCCAAAGATAATCCCTAGGTTTTTTTTCGTCTTTAGATATAAAATCAAGGTAACACGAACCAATTGATAATCCAGACTTATATTCCCGAAGAAGAGCCTAGATTAATCAATCACCTCTCTACAATCCTTCCTGACTACACAAACGGATTGTCGAGGAATCACAAACAGTGAGACGAAGATGTTTGTGACTTCTTTATCTTGCCTAACGGTGAACTCTCACGATCTCAAGCCAATCAATCGATTGTACTCCTACGATAGAAGATGCAAGATCAGATCACACAACTACGATAAAAGTAGTATCGGTCTGGATTCACAATCCCAATGAAGTCTTTAAGTCGGTAACTCGATTTTAGAGAAGAAACTCAAGAGTTAATGGAGATCGACTCTAGCGAGAGCACTAGTAGCACATATACATGTGGGGATTAGGTTTGCTCAGTGCTAGATGTCTCCTTTATATAGCCTTCAAATCAGGGTTTTCCCTTAGGTACAAAGAAAACACTATTCACCGTTAGATGAAAACCTAATTTAGATTCAAGCCAATATCTCTCAACCGTTAGATCGAAAGACATAGCTTGTCACACACACTTGGGTACACGTTTACTGTATTTGAGAAAAACCATGCCCAAACGAGTACACGTATGTTAGTTCAACATGATAACCCAAAAGGTCAACCATATGAACATCTCATATTAATCATGTTCTTCTTCACCATAACTAGTTCAATTGACTCAAATGAACTAGTTAAGAGTTGTTCAATTTTTATGAGATCTTATGTAACTACACAATACACAATTGAAACAAAGATGATTCAATTCGATTAGAATCATCTCATGAACATTATAGCCACGGTTTGCATAAAGCATTCCTTAGTAATTAATGTTTCATGTTCACATCACATCTTTAGATCCTAATCTCTTAAGCTCACAAACAAGTTCGCGGACTTAAGTTAATCGGTTGAGTTTTCCAAACTTAGCAGAAATTCTACGGTCGAGAACTTCCGCCAGTTAGCGGACTGGGTTCGCGGACTAAGTTCGCGGAATTAGCACACAAACGAGTTTTGGAAATCCCAGCAGAAATTCTCGGTCGAGAACTTCGGTCGGTTCGCGGAATGGGTTCGCGGACTTGGCAAGCCAATTCCACAATCCTACCGATTTCTCTTGATCAACAAAGTTCGAAAACTTCGGTTCAAGGAATACATGGTTATATAATCTAAACTCTCATTTCAATCATTGAAACATTCTCAGAGGGCGATATTCAGTCGTGAAGAACAAAAATCCTTTCTCGTCAGAGCTATTTCCAAAGCGATTGAAACTTTCATGACTTTCGTCACTAGGTGAAGATAAACTTGATCAAAGCGAAACGCTTTACCAACACATGATTTCGAGTAAAAGATAAGCAATGAATACTCAGCTCGAAATATCAAGTGTATATGATCTAGTCTATATAGCATACGACTTTTGTCTCATAAGAAGTAGGAGAAGAATAGATAGACCTTCGAGTGATAGATAAGTTCAAGTCTTCACATACCTTTTTATTGATGAAGTTCCACGTTTCCTTGGTGTAGATCGTCGTCGTTGTCGTTGAATCACCATGAAGTCCTTGAGCTCAACTACACTTTTCCTATCCTAGTCCGAGACTTAGCTAATAGGCTAGAAATCAAGACTTTATAGTGTTGATCACTAACATTGACAAACATGCTTGATATAGCAACGCATGCGAGGTTGACCAAGCTATGCTCTAACAATCTCCCCCTTTGTCAATTTTAGTGACAAAACTATTAATACATATGGAATACAAAGAAGATAAACTTTAGTGGCTCCTATTCCATAGTCCAATCTTCAACGTTCTTTGAAATCTTCGTCCTTCCAAGTACTCCAATGATCCCAAAGGTTGTAAGTTTAGTATCACCGTTGTTGAAGATCCGTAGCTATAACAATGAGAGAAATCGAGATTCTCGATCATTATTATACAGTGTCATAGTATTATTATGAACATCAAAGTCCAATTGCATCATGACTTTAACAATAATACTATGGTGATATGTATCACTCCCCCTTAGTCAATACTCCATCTCTATCATGGAAACCACTCCCCCTTACACAATGATCCGAAAACCATATGTATTTGTAGTGTGACCTACAATATTTCTCCCCCTTTTTGTCAATAAAATTAGCAAAGGTACAAGAACGGGTTCATAATGGAATTTTCACAAGAGACATTTCATGACCAAAAGAAAGACAACATATCATCTTAATTTAGATGCAATCTTATAGCCGAAGCTAACAACATTCATCAAGGAGTTTTAAGACGCAAGATAACACCTATAAAATTCCACAGCCGCACTCCCCGCAAGATATTACCATTAAGCACAAGTTCAAAAGAACTCTCCCCCATTTGATTCATTCCCAAAGGAACAACAAGAGCGACCTTAATTTCGAAAGAAAAGAAGGATTTTTATTTGGACACCAAAAACCATGTGAATGATTTTTTATATCCAAAACTCAATCAAAATACTCACAAGTAAACCCATGAATATTCTAATTGGAATACGCAATTAAATCAAAACCATAAAAGTGATCAATTTAATTGAAAGTGCTCAACATAAGGAAACTCACGGAGCAACATGCTACGACTAAGTTAATCATATGGAGGTGACTAACTTAACCGTTCAAGTACTGAACATAAGGAAAACCTTACGGAATACGTGACTACATTAACCAATAGAACATGATATTCTAGCCGTTCATATACTCAACACAAGAACTTGTGGAATATATGAAAACTCAATTAGATTAATTATAAGAGAACCTATAATTAATTTAATTGGAATACAAACAAATAACCAAACTAATCATCGAGGTAATCAATTTAATTATTTTTGGCTCAACATAAGAGATTATGGAACCCCGACTAAGATTATCATAAGACATGACAACCTTAACCGTACATGTACTCATCATAAGAAAGAAGACTTATGGAGTACAAAACTAAATAACCAAGGGTGATTAATTTAGTTCACCCTTACGGAACAACCAACAAATCCAAGGTTAATCGACTTAGTTGTAAGGTGCTCAACATAAGACACACAATGGAGCCGTCACGGTAAAACATATAGTTGTAAGGTGCTCAACATATAGCATCTTACGGAACAACCAACAAAGCCAAGGTTAATCGACTTAGTTGTAAGGTGCTCAACATAAGACACACAATGGAGCCTTCACGGTAAAACATAGCAAGATGGATTAATGAAGATCAATACTGTGGATAACATACAAGGATCTATTTTATCTTTGCATCATTATATGCATAACAACATAATAGACTTTATCATTGTCACACAAAAGATTTAATCATATTTTCCATCAAATACATGATTGCATAGGCATAGCTTTTGTATATGTCAAAAGTCCATTCGTCCTTTCATCAATATGAATACCAATTCATGGACGACTTTACTTTTGACCGCAATATGGGACCTTCAATTTCACGGATGCAAACAATACATATCCCATAATAAT
The DNA here is from genome assembly GCF_003573695.1 of Papaver somniferum. Lineage (NCBI taxonomy): Eukaryota > Viridiplantae > Streptophyta > Magnoliopsida > Ranunculales > Papaveraceae > Papaver > Papaver somniferum. The sequence continues at coordinate 114,430,148 of NC_039364.1, forward strand.
ATTGCAATATAGCAAACCAAGAAAATACTGCAATAATCAACATCCTTCGAATATTTTTAGAATTTAAAACAAATAAACCTAAAAGATAACATAAGAAGATGAAAACAAATATAGCTATGTGTCGTCACAATCTTCGCTATTCAAAGCACTAGTTATTCTTCCAACTAATCCAAAAAGAAGACATACTAGGCGACTAGAATTACAAACAGACGAAAAACTAAATCCTTTCTGCAACCATGGTTTGAACAAGTTCCTCAGATGCCTTCCTTAGTTCGTCTTTTAGGTAGTCTAGATTCCGTGTTGCCATACCAAGATGTTCGCGTACGACCTTAAAGTCTTCAAGAAGATTTCCTACCAGTTGTGAAGAAATCTGAACTGGCAGTTTGTCTTCGTTTTCATGATCAAGAGCATGAAAGCATGAGATATCAATAGGACACAGCTCAACATCATTAAACTTGTTGCTTCCCTCCATTGTGCACAAAAAAACTATAGAAGAGATTTTTTGCACAACTGAAATATATTATAAATAAATATAAGGTATTCTATCAAACCCTAGGGAACATGTCGTTCGTGTGGGTTGGTGTACGAGCAAGATAGACGGGCCTATGATAGACAAAGGAAGCCCAAAAATAAAAGATGTAGAGGAGCAAACGGAAATAACATCGAATCTAGTACAATCCTGACAACTTTCTCAAGAGAAAATCCTGAGATTAATGAGCATCTCTTTTTATCAAGCCACAATTAAAAAAAGATGCAACATGAGCATGTCAGGGTGTAATAAGATGAGCATCTAGCTCATCATGATTCACTTCTTCTTTTTTCTTTTCGTCGGTAATTAACGAACTATCAGATTTAGTTGAAGAAGCATTGTAATGAGAACATTTATAAGTACCTGGAAGTATTCCATGTTTTCTTGATATTCCGTTTTAGTCTGTTTATGTGAATCTTCAGATCAGAGACTCGGTTGTTGACATGTAAGAAGTCTGAATTGGAAGTCTTGGATTCACATTCCTTTTTGAGAACATTAGGGGAACTTGACACATTTTTCTTACTTTTGTTTCTTTTTCTCCTTCCAAACTGATTTACAGCATCTGTCACACTTTTGTTGTTTTTCCTTCCATCATTGTAAGTATCCTTCGGTTTGAGTACAAAATATGGAAGATCCCTATCACCGTATGTCCCTTGAGGTCGACCAGGGTTGATTCTAATCTGTGATATAGGTTTAACAACTTCTTTAGACATCCAATTAAGAATGTTGTGAAGCTTTTCATTCCTTATCCGAATTCGACACTTTCGCTCATAGTGTCCTTTGTTTCCGCAGTAATAGCAGTTGAAGGATCTACGTTTAGTAGTTCTTTTTTGAGCAGATTTGGAAGAGGTAGAATCCTTTTTTTTTTGTAAGCTGACACAGGTTCTTCACATGGAGAAATATTAACAGCTTTAACAAACTTATTCTTACCACAGTTAGGAGAGTCTATTCCTTTATATCCCAACCCACGTTTATCATGAGGTTCTTTACAAGCTCCCAGCATAGAAGACAGTTTTGTAGAGCTAGAATCGAATCTATTTAGATTCTCTTCCAGTTATTTTACCTTATTAAGAGCAGCAGTGAGTTTGGTTTCCAAGGATTTTTCTTTGGTAAGAAGACTGCATTCATTGTCATTGACACACTTCTGTTGAGATTCACATTTTGCTTCACTTACAACAAGTCTCTCTTTTGATATACAGAGGTTATGCAGAAGATTATCACATTCATATTTTTTTAAGAGAACCTCTTCTTCATGGTCTTTGACGATATATTGTAATAGTCTGTATCCACCATCATATCCTTTGAAGAGTTTTCCCAACTTTCTGTTTTCTTGACAGAGAGGACTCATATACTTTCTCAAGCAAGCAGTTGTTCTTGTTTCCTTCAATTCACGATTAAACAACTTGATGTATTGAGAAACTTCTTCATCAAGACTCGGTCCTTCTTAAGAATCACTATCATCTGAGAGATCATTCAACTGTTCATCAAGATATTTCCTCCAGTTGGATTTAGATTCGGTTGAAGGAGACGAGAAAGAATTTTCCTCAGTGGTTTCAGATTTTTGAAACTTATCTGAGTGGTCCTGTACTGATGTTGCGTTGTCAGAGATAGTACTCTTGTCCATAGAGTCAGATCGCTACAAACACATACTGATGAGGTCTTTAACGTGTTTGCCTGCTATGATACCAATTGAAAAAGCAGGGGTCTAACAACACCACCCAATATTTCGCTTAGCAATCTGTATGGACTAACTCCGAAATACTTTGATAGAGAATCAACTAGACAGTCAGACTCAATCTAGATAAAAAGTATCTCAAGGAGTTATTATCTCAATCTCTCGATTTGATTTCTACTCAAGCTAAAATCAATAGCGAGTCTTTATCAAAGAGAGATAACTTCGACGATACCAAAGACCAATGTCCAAGGATCAATCAACTACAATCAACAACCAAAAGTTGGATTAGAGAAGTTGATGATCACGAACGCACAACCTGTATTATTTCTATTATATAAAATATAATGCGGAAAAGAAATAACACAGACACCAGAAGTTTTGTTAACGAGGAATCCGCAAATGCAGAAAAACCCCGGGACCTAGTCCAGATTGAATACACACTGTATTAAGCCGCTACAGACACTAGCCTACTCCAAGCTAACTTCGGACTGATCTATAGTTGAACCCCTACCAATCTCCCACTGATACAAGGTACATTTGTACTCCTACGCCTATGATCCCAGCAGGACACTGCGTACTTGATTCCCTTTGCTGATCTCACCCACAATAAAGAGTTGCTGCAACCCAAAATCACAGACTTGATAATAAACGAATCTGTCTCACACAGAAAAGTCTATCGAAAAAATAAATCTGTCTCCCACAGATAAACCCTAGGTTTTGTTCTGTCTTTAGATATAAAATCAAGGTAACATGAACCAATTGATAATCCAGACTTATATTCCCGAAGAACAGCCCAGATTAATCAATCACCTCTCTACAATCCTTCCTGACTACACAAGCGGATTGTCGAGGAATCACAAACAGTGAGACGAAGATGTTTGTGACTTCTTTATCTTGCCTATCAGAGAACTCTCACGATCTCAAGCTAATCAATCGATTGTACTCGTACGATAGAAGATGCAAGATCAGATCACACAACTACGATAAAAGTAGTATCGGTCTGGCTTCACAATCCCAATGAAGTCTTTAAGTCGTTAACTCGAGTTTAGAGAAGAAACTCAAGAGTTAATGGAGATCGACTCTAGCGAGAGCACTAGTAGCACACAGACGTCTGGGGATTAGGTTTGCTCAGTGTTATATGTCTCCTTTATATAGCCTTCAAATCAGGGTTTTCCCTTAGGTACAAAGCAAACTCTATTCACCGTTAGATGAAAACCTGATTTAGATTCAAGCCAATATCTCTCAACCGTTAGATCGAAAGACATAGCTTGTCACACACACTTGGGTACACGTTTACTGGATTTGAGAAAAACCATGCCCAAACGAGTACACGTATGTTGGTTCAACATGATAACCCAAAAGGTTAACCATATGAGCATCTCATATTAATCATGTTCTTCTTCACCATAACTAGTTCAATTGACTCAAATGAACTAGTTAAGAGTTGTTCAATTGCTATGAGATCTTATGTAACTACAATAGACACAATTGAAACAAAGATGATTCGATTCGATTAGAATCGGCTCATGAACATTATAGCCACGGTTTGCATAAAGTATTCCTTAATAATTAATGTTTCATGTTCAGAGCACATCTTTAGATCATAACCTCTTAATCTCACAAACAAGTTCACGGACTTAAGTTAATCGGTTGAGTTTTCCAAACTTAGCAGAAATTCTCGGATCAAGAACTTCCGCCAGTTCGCGGACTTTGCACACAAACGAGTTTTGGAAATCCCAACAGAAATTCTCGGTCGAGAACTTCCGTCAGTTCGCGGACTTGGCAAGCCAATTCCACAATCCTACCGATTTCTCTTGATCAACAAAGTTCGAAAACTTCGGTTCAAGGAATACATGGTTATATAATCTAAACTCTCATTTCAATCATTGAAACATTCTCAGAAAGCGATATTCAGTTGTGAAGAACAACAGACCTTTCTCGTCAGAGCAATTTCCAATGTGATTGAAACTTTCATGACTTTCGTCACTAGGTAAAGATAAACCTGATCAAAGCGAAACGCTTTACCAACACATGATTTCGAGTAAAAGATAAGCAATAAAAACTCAGCTCGAAATATCAAGTGTATATGATCTAGTCTATATAGCATACGACTTTTATCTCATAAGAAGTAGGAGAAGAATAGATAGACTTTCGAGTGATAGATAAGTTCAAGTCTTCACATACCTTTTTTTTTGATGAAGTTCCACGGTTCCTTGGTGTAGATCTTCGTTATTGTCGTTTTATCACCATGAAGTCCTTGAGCTCAACTAAACTTTTCCTATCTTAGTCTGAAGCTTAGCTAATAGGCTAGAAATCAAGACTTTATAGTTTTGATCACTAACATTGACAAACATGCTTGATATAGCAACGCATGCGAAGTTGACCAAGCTATGCTCTAACATCAAGTCTGTGATTTTGGGTTGCAGCAACTCTTAGTTGTGGGTGAGATCAGCTTAGGGAATCAAGTACGCAGTGTCCTGCTGGGATCAGAGGCGTAGGAGTACAACTGTACCTTGTGTCAGCGGGAGATTGGTAGGGGTTCAACTATAGATCAGTCCGAAGTTAGTTTGCAGTAGGCTAGTGTCTGTAGCGGCTTAATACAGTGTGTATTCAATCTGGACTAGGTCCCGAGGTTTTTCTGCATTTGCGGTTTCCTCGTTAACAAAACTTCTGGTGTCTGTGTTATTTCTTTTCCGCATTATATTTTATATAATATAAATAATACAGGTTGTGCGTTCGTGATCATCAATTGGAAATCCAACCTTTGGTTGTTGATTGATATTGATTAATCCTTGGACATCGGTCTTTGGTACCGTCCAAGTTATTCCTTGTATTTGATAAAGACTCGCTATTGATTTTAGCTTGAGTAGAAATCAAATCAAGAGAGAGATATTAACTCCTTGAGATACTTTTATCTAGATTGAGTCTGTCTTTCTAGTTGATTCTCTAGAAAAGTATTTTGGAGTTAGTCCATACAGATTGCTAAGCGAAATATTGGGTGGTGTTGTTAGACCCCCGCTTTTTCACTTAATACTATGTCCATCTAGAGTTCAAATATGCTTCGCAGTTTTGTTTTCAATATGCACGACTTGAAAGATACGTTAGGGAATAAAACAGTTCAAGTCAAATATCACTAACCTCAAGTGGAAGGATGATTGTTGTCGTTGTAGCTCCTTGCTTCTTCACATCTTCAAGACTTCACAATACTTGTAATGTCTCATATCCTAATACTTTCAAGCTAACCTATACGAAATTGACTCTAGTATATAATCAAGCGACTCTTAACATGAGTTTTGATTCACTAAAATATGACAACCAAACTTGACATACCAACGCTTGGTGGCTTCAACCGAGCAATGCTCTAACAATCTCCCCCTTTGTCAATTTTAGTGACAAAACTCTTACATCATATAGATAAACAAATTACAAGAATTCATTACACGTACGCTTGATTCCTGATTCAACGACACATTAAACTGCTTACATTCAATCCTTGAAAATCTCGATGTTGACATTATAATAACAAAGCTAATACCCCCCCTTAAGGAAGATAGGTAGATATTCAATCTGCACGTCTTTGTTATACCACTTTATATGACATGTTACTCCCCTTTAGTCTGTGCTTTCACTCTTTCGTTTAGATAAAACATTTAAGCACCAATGTTCTTTTTCTTGGCGATACCAATCAATATAAAATCAATGCCAGTATCACTTGTTTACTCCATATATTTCTCCCCCTTTTTGTCACAAAATAACAAAGAAACGAAAAAATAAAGGACAACACGAAAAGAATCTTACAAATCTCAAAATAGACTTGCAACATGTAGAGTTAGGGAACGAGGGTTCCATACATCATGTTCTGATAACCAATATCAAAACCGAAACTACAAGTAGTTTTATTTTGATATGTTACCAAGGAAACAATTGTCCGAAACAATTTTTCCAATTTAGTTTAGCAAAACAAAAATCAACTAAGCACCTTAGTTCCTTTGATAAACCGATTGTTCAAAAACAACCGCTTAATTCGATAAGACCAAAATAAAGATAACTCTATTTTTCTCATCAGGTTCTAATTATCCATAAACTTAGACCTTTTAATTTTAAACAAGACAAATACTAGGTTAGTTAACTAGCAATTCTTGTTAAGGAATTCGATTAGACTTGAATAACCGAAACCTCACTTTGATAAGTCTAACTAATATCAGAATTAACTTAGTTTCTCTTATCCGGAATTGAATTGGACTAAACAACTCATCTCGTACACCTTTTATTTTCGTTAAGCCATAAATAATTCATACAAACCAACATAAATCAACTTGCATAATTATTCACCTCACCCAGAAGCAATTGAAACAACATAGACATTAAAACACCGCAATTGCACCGAAATTTTGTAAGCCTAAACAATTGACACCACACAATAAAGCAAGATAACAATAGTTTTTCTTAACCGAAACCAATTTTTCACACACATCCACACACATATCATGGAATAAACATCAATTGGACCGAAATTTTGTTAAGCAAAAGCAATAAATATATATGATATAAACTCAGGCTTTTCTTAAACAGGAAAACAATTAACTAACAAGATTGTTACCTCAAATTTCACATCCACTTCTCCAATATGATTACATCTTCGTCCAGGGAGAATTGATATCGAAATGGGAAAATTAGGCTAAGGCCCAACCCATGGATAACCCATAATATGAGGCCCCTAGTTAAAAGAGTTTTATTACTAAGCCCTGAATTAAAAATAAATTTTAATTCGGTTGAAATGACCAGAATAACCTTCACTATATAAGTATCTAACCTAGGTTTTCTATCAAACCGACACATTCATTTCATTTCAAGAGAGAGAAACTGAATCTCACCTGAGAAAACTTCCGGTCCAAAACCTTCAAAGAAGTGCAGAGAAATTTGTTTCAGAGAATTTTTTTTGCAGATTGAAGAAACGAAAAACTAAAACAGGTAGATTTCGCTCAAATCTTCTTCTTCGTGTTTAATATTTTCTTCTTCTTCTTCGTGTTTAACATGTTTTTCGATCTGTTTTTGTAACTGTTTTTCGATCTGTTTTTGTAACTGTAATTAAATCTGTTTTTCGATCTGTTTAATCTCATTAAGTTTGATCTGTTTTCGAACTATATTTGATGTGTTAAATCTCAGTGTATTCGTTGTTTTTTGAAGACGAAGAAATAAAAAGAAGACGAAGAAAGAAGAAGACGAACTGAGGTTTTGAATCTGTTTTCAAAACCCTAGAAACAGTAAGTTGAACTGAGGTTTTGAATATGATTTAATTACTACATCAACTGTAAGTTGATTGATGTTTTGATTTCATTTATCTCTTGATTTTTTGATTATTTTTGAAAATTAGTGTTTCGCAATTTAGGTTTCATGATTTGAAATCAAATTGATTTGTATTCTTACAATTTGCACTGTAGATTCATATTCAGGAGATTGTATCATCTCAATCTCATGTTAAGGAGTTTAGTACTACTGGAGATTGATGTTTTCTTACTTTTTAAACTGCAGATTCAGATTCAATTTACATTTTGTGAAGTAAAATGGCGCGAGGAAGAAGCAATAACGCTGAAACAGATACTGCAATAACAGGTGTTAAGAGTTGAAATTATTTGATGATATGTGTTGTTATGATATCATGCTAGTAAAAAATATACATGCGATTTTGGTTGTGATGATCTAATGTAAATGATTTTGAATGTACAACTATGCAAACAAGGGCCTGTTTAACTATAAGTTACACATTCAAAATCTCACCACCAACTGTGTTGTGGTTTGTATACTAAGTGTGTAACTTGTAGTTACACATACAATTGAGCCTTTGTATACTGAGTGTGTAACTATAAGTTTCACATTCAAGATGTCACCAATGACTTGCAAAGTGGTTGTGTAACTATAAGTTACACATTTAGAATCTCATGTTTTTAATGCATATACATGTGTAACTATAAGTTACACGTTGAAAATCTAACCACTAACTTGCCAAGTGACTGTGTAACTAGAAGTTACACATGCATAATAACATCACTGATTTGCCAATTGCCTATGTAACTAGAAAGTTACACATGCAAAATATAACCTACGACTGTATTGTGCTTATAAATAATAGTTACACATCAAAAAATGACGCACGTAAACCTTCATATGCATGTGTAAGTTAAGGTTACAAAACATAGAATAGAATGATTCAGTTTATGTACTTGGCAAATACACATACTGTGTAACATGATTTTCATTTTACAGTTAAAAATGAGTGTATTTGATAAGTACACAACATACTGACTCATGCTATTTTTGTGTGTGATGTGTACAGGAAACCTAAGGAAGTCGTTGAATGCAGTAAAGGATTTAGTAAAGGTGATAAAACCTATAGGACTGACTGATAGGGCTCAAAGATATCTTAGGAGAGCTTCTTATGGTGAACTCGTAATGATGTATTACGATGACTATGATACAGCTGTACCGAGTACAACAAGACACATAAGTACCAAAAAACATGGCGTCTTGAAGCTTTTGAACTTCTTTGACATGGATTGTGAGACACCGTGTTCATTCAAGTTTGGTGATGATAAGATTATAGAGTCTACACCGTCAAAGCTGGCTGGTATATTTTGCATGCAGAGGATTGGAAGCATAAAGAGACAGAAGCTGTTAAAGTACTATTGTCCTAGTGATTTGACTGACAATGTTTTATACAACAAATTCTTCACTGATATCAAATCTACAAAGCATCAGACGACAGTGACTAAGACAAACATTTTAGAGAAGATAAAACAACTTATGACAAAAAGGAGCAAAAGTGGGAAAAGAAAGAAAGTTGATGAGAAGGATCTAGTTTGTTTGATAGGTCTTTATCTTTGCTGTGTATTGTTTTTTGGCGACAAAAATGCCAATGGAGTGAACGCGAAATATCTTAGTATCGTTGAAACATGTGATACGGTGCTCAAGGTTTCGTGGCCTGATTTAATACACAAGCACTTGTTTGAAGAAATTCATACTAATATTGGTTGTTTGTCAAATGTGAAGGCTTGTGTGCAATACCTACTGGTAAAAAGCTTGTGTGTAGTTTCTTATTCCAGCAGTTTTAGTGTTACGTGATGGATATTTTTGTTCAATCGACTAATTAAAATTTATATGTTGCAGTTATTGTTTGCTGAACACACGCCAGCAGGATTAATCCCAAAAGTTGAGAACCACGAAGAAGATATCCCGAGGATTGGGAGGTAGGATATATACCAGATTTCTGATTACATTTAGAGAACAAACATGACACAGTTTTCGGTAAGAATTATATGTCAGTTGGTTTAGGTTTTGTAAATTTATGGTAATGTAATTTAGATAAAACTTTGATGTAATCAAAATTGTCATGTGTAGCTATAAGTTACACATTTAAATGTGCTTGTGTAACTTATAGTTACACATGCAAAGATAACACCAATGAATGTATTTTATATGTGTAACTATAGGTTACACATTTTATATGTGTAACTATAAAATGTGCTTATGTAACTATAGGTTACACATATAAAATGTGCTTATGTAACTTTAAGTTACACATACAACTGAAAATTTGTATATTTAGAATGTTCAACTGTTTTTGCTATCTCTTTTTAACCTCTCCATCTGTTAATTGCAGCCAACTCCTAACTTTGTGGCTGAGTTTTCACAGCTTGAGAAGCAGCTAGGTATATCAACAGTGGTACCCAACAAGGACGACCTGAAAAGTTGGCTGAAAGCGCAAACCATTGAGAATGGCCATCTGAAAGAGCAACTGCAAGCACAGCAAGCAATTTTTATAGCAGTGTATGCAATTGCTAGAGAAGGGATATCATAAGGGGACCTTTTTGGAACAACAGAATTCAAGATTTACAATTTTAGTTGCCAAATTATGAAAGCAATGGGTATTGATCCTTACAAAGTGACCCAGGAAGAGTTTATGCAACATGAAGATGCTGGACATGAAGGTACTGAGCATGGACCTACTAAGCATGAAGAAGAAGAGTTACAGTTAGTTGAGACTGAGCAACAAGGAGATGGAAGTACTGAGCATGAAGAAGAAGAAACCGAGAAAGAGACTGAGCAAGAGAAAGAGAAAGATGACGTGGAAACTTCCTTCCATGAAGAATGTAAGTAGTTGTTCATTTTTAATATGCTTCTTTAACTTGATTAGACTTAATAAATGTTGAGTAAACTAATCATATGGATGTGTAATCCCTAGTTACACATGCTATATGCATGTGTAACTCCATGTTACACTAGGTATCCATGCCATATTCATGTGTAACTTGAAGTTACACATGTTAGTTATCCAAGCCAGTCGATTACACATGATATATATTCTTCTTGAAATTTTATTAAAAAAATTTAACATCATCATCATCATCATCCTAATTCTCATTTCAATCCATGTGCAGTTCCATGTATGAGCCTTGTAGCTGGAAATACGCCAACAATTCTGCAAGCTCAAACTGCTGCAGAGGGGCACAAAAGACCACTGAGGACATATAGTTCAATTTTGAAGAGTGTGACAACTTGCAAGACTCCACCAAAGAAAAGGCTCGTTTCAAAGGGAAATCCCACTCCTACAAATAATGTTGATGAGGAGCAGAAGAAAGATGTTGAAGAGACACCTGTTACGGATGAGGCGCAGAAGAAAGCTGCAAATGATGGAGTTGTGGATGGGGCAGGTGATGATGTAGCTGCAAAAGCCGCAGGTGATGATGTAACTGCAAAAGTCAATGAGGAAACACCTGCAAATGTTGGTGACGGTTTGGTTATGACTGCTCCAACTCAGCCAACTCCTGGAACTTTTGGGGACAGTTCTGCTTCAATACAGTTTGAGGACTCCATGGTGATAAGTGTTACAACACCGCAACTAGGAGCTAACCCTGATGATATGCCGAATGTTGAAGTGAGTGAAATGATAGATGATATCGTCGGCGACATTAACAAAACTGAACATGGACCTGCAGTGACGGAGAATGCAGAACCTACCTCAACTGGTATGAATCTCTTCCGTTCTATGTTTTTTTTGTAATGGAAGTGTAACTTCAATTTACACATTGTAAAAGGCATGTGTAGCTTGAGGTTATATATAATATGTTTTGTTTGTAATTGAAGTGTAACTTCAAGTTACACATTGTAAAAGGCATGTGTAGCTAGAAGTTACATACAGTGCATTATTATTTTGGCATGTGTAACTTTAAGTTACATACATGTGCTAATTTTACTGAGATTCTTCCTATATTTGTTTGCGCAGCTACAACACAGGATAACTTTTTTAGCCTTGGAATAGATAAAACTCCAAGACCTGTAGGAGAGTTACTGAAGGAAGTTGCGAAGACAATAAGAGAAAACCAACCAGCATTCATGCAAGAACGTGTGCTGAGGAATAGAAAAATTCCAACACAAGATCTGAAACAATATCAAAGAAACTCAAAGAGGGTTAAGAAGACATCTAATGAAGAAGAAATGGCCGCAGTTCCAGAAGTGGAAAAAGAAAGAATAGACGCAGTTCCAGAAGTAGAAGAAGAAAGAATGGCTGAGGTTGCTGAAGAAGATGATGGAACAATGAGAAAGGATGTGAAAGGTTCAGAAGTTATCGAAAAGCTGGAAGGCGAGAAAAAGAAGATAGTGCTTGAATATTTCAATACTCATCCGAAAACGTAAGTAGCTTGACTCCAAGTAGGCTTGATTCTTTTATTGATTGTTGTATTTTACTACTTGATTGTGTTATCTTGATTGATAATAGTTTACTTCTTTATAATGCAGAGACATTGCTTGGATGGAATGCGACGAAGATGGTAACCATATGTTTGATATATCTGGAGAACTAATGCTACAGCTTACCAAGAAAGAATCCTACTTGGAGTCAGAATTCATCGACTTCTACATTAGCAGATTGAAGACAAAGATGAACTCTAACAACAAGTATGACAAAGCGTTATTCGTGTCACCAAAAGCATACGTAAGTACTTCAATATATTTAAAATCTTATTGCATTTATAATGTGTAGTGTATGTGGTAAGATTATGATAACATAGTCGAGATTTTTTAATGTCGGAAACCATTTATAATGTGTAATTTGAAGTTACACATCCATTTATAATGTGTAGTCTGAAGTTACACATCCTTATTTTTCCAGTGTAAAACCCAAGGCCCTATGTGTAACTTCTGTTTACATAATCACTTGTTCATTTGTAACTTTTGATTAAAAATGTGAGTTTGACATTCCAAATGGTTTTGCAGGCCTCTTACTTGAACGATTACGGAGAATTCAAGAGATTTTGGATTCCAAAGCTTGCTAAGGAGTATGTCAAGTACAAGAACAATGCAGTCAGACTTTTCTCCCCAATGTGCAACAACAACACACACTTCACACTGCTGGAGTATGACTTGAGGAGCTCTAATGCTTGGTCCTACATGAACTCGTCAAACGTTAAGGAACTCAAGGGTGAACACCTTGTTCAAGCCAAGAAATATGCATTTGCAATTACTACAGAACTGAGACTCTTGTGTCCTTATGCTCTTGAGATGAATGAAAATGCCAAGTATCTCCCTTCGCCACCACAAGGTTCATTTCCTGACTGTCTTCCATGTGTATGCACTTACATGAAGATAAGGATGAAGAATAAACCACTTGACAAAAAATTAAGCTCAAGTGATGCTATGGTGGACTGACAAGCTGAACCGCTTGAGAGGAAGCATGCTATACAAGATTCTTTCGGATCCATCCAGAGATGTGTAAAGCAGTCATTAGGATTAGAAAAAACTCCATACTCATAAATATGTTGTTAGCCACAAGCAGATGTTAGACTTGGAAAATATGTTGTTAGAAACTTTTAAATTTCATCAGTTAGTAGATTTTAGCAGTTCTTGGTTTTGAAAATATTTTTGGATTGAAATTCTTTGAAATAAAAAACTTTTATCTTGTTAGAACTTCTACTGCTGTGTGTACAGGTTTCAGAAAGTATGCAATAGGTTAAGTAACTACACATCTTAACTTGATGCAGAAGGTGTAACCAGAGTTTACATATGCATTTATCATGTGTAACCTAATATTACACATGCATTCACAGCAGTGTAACTTCTGGTTACACATCCATATATTTGAGTGTAAACTGAAGTTACACAAGCCATTGATCGGAATTACCCAATAAATCAAAATAAAATAAAGTTACACCAGCATTTATCATGTGTAAGCTAATGTTACACATGCATTCACAGGAGTGTAACTTCTGGTTACACATCCATATTTGAGTGTAAACTAAAGTTGCACAAGCATTTTGACCACTGATCAGACGTACATAAATAAATCAAAAATAGAGTAAAATGCATTTCAACTGTGAACTGACAAAATATAAAATCTGAATGAAAGATCCTTGCACATAATCAACGTTGCAGAAAAATAAAAATGTTTGGTCCGTGATAACCGAAATGAAGAAAACTAAAAAACATATAATCCAAGACAAATAAGAATCCACACATCAAATCATTACTTGCAGAAATGAACTTTGGTAGGCTAAAGCTAGTGGGGTGTGAACTTCCGAGGATTCCTGCAACCTGCCTTGTTGTGACCTGTTTCCTTGCAATTGCTGCAACGAACTTTCCTCTTTAGCTTCTTCTCACCTTTACTTATAATCCTTTTCCCTGGTGGTCTACCTGGTTGCTTCTTCACGGTAGGCGGGTTGACAGTGTCGTTTGGATGATATTCAACAGGCCCGTTGTAGTTGGGAATCGGCTGGATGGCATGCATATAAGTCTTCCTAAAATAGTCGCTTGTAAAATAAGGTGAAATGAAATCAATATTATCACGTTTAATCTTGCGTATGGATGCAAGAGCATGAGCACAAGGAAAACCATATACGCGCCACCTGGAAGAAAACAAAAATAATCAAAAAATCAGTTAGTTGCACATACAAATCATAAAACACTCAAAATTAGCTAGTTACATGTGCATATACAGGATGTGTATCTTTAAGTTACACTTGCAAAATAGATGTGTAACTACTATTTAGACATGCATATATCTAATGTAACTGGAAGATACACATTCTAAAAAAAATGAACATACAGAGAGAAGAAAAAGCATAAGAAACCAAACCTTTGACAGGTGCAAGTCTGGTGTTCGAGGTCCACCATGTGAGACCTTTCGCTAAAAACTTCAAACACGGTAGGACTAGCAACAAATACTTCCCAAGCCAAACCTTCATCTTGAAGAGCCACAAGCTTTTCTTCATACTCAGGGGTTAATGGAGTCATCATATTAGCACCAATTTCACGACGCTCCGCCATCAAACACATTATTTTCCTCCTAATCTAAAAAGAAGAAAAAAACTCATGAATACATAAAGTGACAAACACATGAAATAAAAAAACAACAAAACAGCAAAACACACACACACACTCAATTAACCTGATCAAGAAGAGCAGATGCAGGCATCTTCTTGTGAACCAGAACCCAGCTATTGACTGATTCTGCTAGAGTACTAGATGTTCGTCCATACCGACAACCTTTGAAATAGGCATTCGCATATGCTTCAGGTGGGATTGTCTTGATGTAATCATCCACCCAATCGCAGTTCAAGTCTCTAATCTTCTGTATGGCTTTCGCATGATTTTCAGGTGAGAGTGCGTATGTCGCCTCTCGGAAATGGTCCATCACAAGCGAGTACCTAGGATCTGTTGCAGTGATGGGTATATTTTTCATCAAATGATAGTAGCAGAAGCTGTGGAACCCATCTGGATAAACAAGTGGAACACCCTGCAAGAGTCCTTCATGTCGATCCGAAAGGAAGGTGATTGGCCTCCCATCACCAACAACTTCAGTCAAATTCCTTAAAAACCACTCCTAGTTGTTGATCGTCTCAGAATCGACTAGTGCAAAAGCAAGGGGGGGAAGTCCTACAAAAAAATTGTGCAGAATCGAAAGAATAATAAGTTTCATACAAACAGAAAACAATGTGTAAATACAAGTTACACATGCTAAAACAAATATGTAACTTAAGGTTACAGATGCTATTTTCTTAGTTACACACTGAGTAAAGTAATGTGTAACTCTCAGTTATTTGTCAACTGAAGTTGTTCAAAAAAAACATAAAAAAACATACCTTTACAACCATTGATCCCAGTAGCTGCCATCAAGCAACCTTTGAATGTACCAGTAAGGAAAGTAGTATCCAAGTATACCATTGGACGACAAAACCGGTACCCCTTGATGCATGCAACAAATGCGATGAAAATCCGTTGGAACTGTTTATTTTCACGTTCAAACTTTATCACACTACCAGGGTTGGTTTCCCTTATAGCATCAATATACCATACCAAGTGCGAGTAGGACTTGACATCGTCGCCATAAATCGTCTCATAAACCTTTTCCATAGCATTATATGCCTGATAGTACTTCATGTTAATCCCATAGTTGGTCTGGAAATCAGCAGCAATTTGCTTGGGCTTCTTGTGAGGATTTTTGCGAACTTCTTCCTCAATCAAACTAGACGAGAAGCTGGTGGAGTAAGTTTGGTTCAAGTTGCGCCCACCAGCACCACAAATGTGCTCAGGGTTATAAGACCTGACCTGAAGAGGTTCATACAAAATATAAACAATTCAACCAAAACACAATATGGTGCAAAAAACATCATGTGTAAACCAAAGTTACACATACTGTAACAAAACATAACATATACTAAGCATTGGATGACAGAACACGGAAACCCTACCTGAAACATTTCGTTCCTTTCATCGATAGAAGCTGCATGGAATTTCCAGCCGCATTTTTCATCTGCACACTTATCCGTGAACCTAGAACGCTCATTGTGAGTTACAATCATTTGGAAACCAGTGCGAAGAAGATACTTGGTGAAAGAAACCCTGACTTACGTAACTCCTTCAACAAACACATGACCAATTTCACCAAGAACCTTGGGCCAAACATCCGATAACAAAGGTTTCGCAGGCTTGCTTTTATCTTCCAAATATATTGCAACAGTAAGATTGTTTCTGGACGAAGACGTACCACTAGACCCATTAGAAATAGAAGAATCTGCCCTAGAGCTGGAGGAAGAGGCCACACGAGGAACATTTTGCAAGAAAATATCAACACTGGTCTTCTGTTTACTATTTGTGATGGATATAAGAGCTTGCAACGAAAAATCACAGTCAAGCGAAAAATCTTTCCCACTTTCTCGGAAGAATAAAGTAATACCAAGTGGAGTAAACTGCTTCCATTCCCTGCAAACTTGTTCCTTAAACTCTTCAAGTTTGATATCAGTATTAACACGCAGGGTAATAAAATCTGAAGAGTAGCGAACAACAGCAATGCAACTAACAGCAGCGCAACTAACAGGATCCATGGCAACCTGAAAAATATAAAACACACAATAACAATATCAAAATTTTAAAACGAACGCAATTCACTCGGGGGCGTTTCCCCCTCGTGAGAAGTATATTCTATGCGGCAAGCTAAATATGAGTAAAAGATACAGATGATACAACTATTTACACATAAACCTGTTACAGGACATATATATGTAACTTCAACTTACATATGCTTAAAATACAACAGGATATATATGTGTAAACTAAAATTACACATGCTACAACTAAAAAACATATGCTTCTTCCTCACACAAGCTTAAAATACAAACAGGATATATATGTGTAAAATAAAATTACACATGCTGCAACTAAAAAACATCTGCACCTTCCTTACACATGCTTAAAAATACAACATGATATATATGTGTAACCTAAAGTTACACATACTGTAAAAAAAACAGCATGTCTAACAAATCAAATTGAAGTTGTTCTACTGAAACAAAATTTTTTCTTCATACTCCTCTCAGTATCAACAAAAATTAACAGATCGGACATGCAAGAAGAACAAATAATTCAAAAAAAAATTGAAAACAGATCTGAAATCAAAAACAAAATAAAATTCTTACCTAGATTGATTGTTTTCTTACTTCTGAAACAATGTTCTTACTGTGCCTCTTCTCGGTATCAACCAAACCTGTGTAAGCATCAACAAAAACATACTCAGTATCAAAACCAAATAAAAAAAGTGAAAAAACTAGATTGCAATTCCCTTGTAACAATCAAAATCAATTGAATTGAAAACTAGATCGAAATCACAATTCGTACCTACGTTGATTTCTCTATTCCAAACTGTCTTCTTCTTCTTCTCAGACTCAATAAAATCGAAACAAAACAAAAATCAAAAAATCAATAGAAGATAGAAATCAAACAATCAATCAGAAAAGGTAATGAATCAAACCTATTCGATACAAACAGAAGATAAAATTGATACAAACCTATTTGTTGTTCTTTAATGCATCGTCTCAAAATCGTCAGATCTGAAATCCACTGAATAACATCAATAAATTGAGAAAAAGCAACAATGAGTCCTTGTTCTTCGTCTCTTCTTGAACACAGCAACAGACTAACAAACTCTTGTTCTTCAATGGAACAATTTCGTGTGAAGAAAAAACCTAATTCTGTTTCTGAAGAAAAAAATCCACGAGAGCAGAGAGAATAGAGAGCTAAAAACTAATTTGATTTGATTTTCTGGTTCTGTTACCGTATAAAACAGCTTTAAATACTGTAGGGTAATTATGGTATTTTCACTTTTATTAAAAATCCTGATGACGTCAGCAATCCGGGAAAATTCAAAACCAGACCCAAAAAAAAAGTTCCGGGCCTAGAAATATCAAAAATGGAAAGTGTGGAGTTGATAGTGGAGGATCCATTTAGTGGGGCTTGTATATGTTGAACCCATATAGTAGGGGGTTCTAGTATTTTTCACTATCGAAATATCATCATGTTGTCATCCTTATACAAAAACAAAAGAATAACAACAACCAACCTTTACAAGAGAAAGGTTGAAAATCAGTTTTAACAATTACAAGCAAAAGTTAAAAACCGTCGAAACACATATGCTTTTATGCTAAACCAAACTGATTCAACATATTGTGACTTTTTCACATATTGTTTCTACCAGAACCCCTCGTGATTCTTTGATAAAGCCTACCAACATGGGCTAGAACTTAATCCTGCTAAATCAAAAAGTCACCCAAACCACAAGGGTTCACAATATATATGAAATCGAATATTAAGGTAGTAAAACCGAAATCAAACATCCCATAAACATACATAGAAATAAGATAAAAGCATTCAAGCACAGGCTATGTAAACTGAAAACTATCACAAGAAAAAATATAAATCAAATAATTTTATTCATAATAGTTTTATCCATAATAGACCAATACAATCAATGAAAGAAATCAAAAATTGATGTCGATTATTCTAGATTAAGTATTACAACATATAACTTAATCTTTAGTGGTGCTCTTGTTGTTCACCGAGGTCTCTTCAGTGTTCAAACTCTTAAAGCATGTCTCAAGAGACTTGTCAGCAACCATTTTCTGTTTTTCGAGAACTTCAAGTTGAAGCTTCAAAACTTCAAGTTCACTTTTCATCTCTTTAATTTTAACTTTTAGTTCACCCCGATTTTGAATTAAGGTAAAGAGATTTCCTATGAGTTCTTCAAACTCATGCATAACATTACTCATACCATTAGTGGGAAACCACTTGGTAAAATCTGAATCATTGATAGCAAAAAGACATGATTCTTCTTGAGATCTAACAAAGTTATGATCAGGTTCGATTCTTGATATAATCTTCCTGATTCTTCGATATGGGACAAACCCTTGACATTTTCTTACTTTTCGTGCTTCCCTTATATCACTCCTTGTAACACTACGAGTTATAGGAGACATCCTTATCAGGGAAAGACAATACTCCTAAGAGAAGATTTTTGAGGGTTCTCGAAAGTATACACAATTATGTATACGAACTTCTCTTTTTATTGAGGAGTAGAATCAAAAGAAATTTCATAAATATCTCTAATTACCGAAAATGGGAACAAACATTAATATGTGCCCCTGATTTTTATGTGCTTTTCACATCCAATTAAGGGCACGAAATGAAGTGAGAGTGCACAACTTTGATACAACTAAGTTGCATCAGAGTAAGCTTTTTCCAGCTTATAGTGGATATCAGAAACATAGTTCATGTTTCTCTTCGGGAATTTCTTCCCAAAATATTTTCTCCCAAGACGATGATCTTTTCTAACTAGAGAGATATGATCATGTGGAGAAAACGTACTAATGTGAGAATTTTCAGAGATAGATAAATCTCTCTCAATTCTTTCAATGAGATTTTCATAAGATTTTCTCATTCTAAGGACTTCCTTATGATCCAAATTAGTATGATCATCTGAAACAACTATAGGAAATTCCTGATTGTTTCTTTTGGCAGAGATTCTCTCTTTCTCTTCCTTCTGAAGTAGTTCCTTATCAAAATTAGAATTGTTTCGATATGGGTGCGGAGGAACCTTTTTCCAGAAGCGATTATCAACTCTTTCCTCTGACTCTTTTGAGTTGATCTTATCGGGATGTGGTATAATCTGTCTTTCTACTGAGGAATAATCTTTCAGTTTTTTAAGACAAGAAACTTCCTTCAAAAATTTTACCACCGTATGTTGAAGAAGTATAAGTTTCCTGTCAAGTGACTGAAAATTGTATTCCTTACAATCACCACGGAATCAGTTCAAAGCTTCCTTTGGACAAGATTTCGTTTGATCATCAGTAGATCTAGAAGCTGGTTTCTCATCCTCTTCCAACTTGATGTAGTTAGGCAAACTACCATCATCTTGATATGTTTCAGATGTGATTAAACCGGTTTTGTCACAATCTGTAAAAGTCTAGCAAGGAATTTTAGTTTCCTCATTAGAAGAAATCACAACAGCATCATTAGTTAGAATCATAGGACGTGTCTCTTTATCTGTAAGAGATTTACCAAGAGCCTCTAGTTTGACAGTGAGATCCATTTTCTCTTTGGCCAGAAACACTTGAATGTATTTTTCTCTGATCTCCTGTTTAAGAAGATTTGACTCTGTCTTTAAAATAAGTACTTTAGAAGACAGAGATTGAATAGGCTTTATGAGTTTTACCAACTCTTTATCAGCATCTTCTCTTTCATCAGAGATAGACATAAATGTTTTCGTCACTGCTGGATCATGAGTCAACGAAGTATTAACAATTTAAACTTTTGAGTATTCATACTCTTGCAAAACGTTAATTGAATCAGACATTAGATTCAATTCTTATATGTTGGATCGCACCAAACACAGATTGTTAGATCTTTTCGTGTTTGCCTGCTTTGATACCAATTGAAAAGGCGCCCAAATATACCTCAAGCTAAAAAAATTCCTATATATAAGTCTTTTCTCCGGAAGTGATTTTCTATGGACTGAGTCGAGACAATACAACTAATCGGTTCACACTTCGTGTGATCGTCTATGGATACGAGATCGAGACAATACAACAACGAATTATGTTACTTGATAAAAAGGTTCGGACTTAACCAAGCACAATAGGATTCACTTTTCAAGTAAATAGGAATTAACGTTTGTGTAATTTACTTTAATTATAATAAAACAATTATAATGCGGAAATATAAAGTAAATGACACAACAAGATTTTATTAACGAGGAAACCGTAAATGCAGAAAAACCCCGGGACCTTGTACAGAATTGAATACTCTCAGGATTAAGCCGCTACACAAAATTACACCTAACTTCATATAGTTGAGACCAAGCAACTAAACATATAGTTCACCTAGTCCCGTATGTATTCCCGCGCCTCCGACCTTAGTCACGTACTTGGAACAATTCCTTTGGTTCGTATTCCAAACAGTAAAGGAACAACAAATCTGTTTGGTATGAACTCTATTCAACCAAGTGATATGAGTCAGACAAAGGCTCTTCTGTTTATCTTAACATAAACTCCTTCGTCAGGTTCTTAGATCTATCTTATATTCAATTACCGAAGTAATCGTTTAAGATTAAGCCAATAACACTATTAATCCAAAGAATTGTGCTGATGCCGATCTACTCACTTAGTCAATCCAATCTATCACAAGGATAAACCGAGTTATTAATTGGATCCTCTTTTACCGAAACAAGTATTGCGCACACCAAAGATTATGAACCCACAAATCAGAAATCATCAATATCTTCTTCGTTTTCAAATCTTCTTAGATCTTCAATAATAACCTGCACACAATCACTTGAATCTCTTGTGATCAATCACGCACAGAACGGAGTTTGTTAACAATGGATTATCACAAGATCATCTTTAGAACTAACAACAGACTAAAGATCCCTGTCGAAACTCTGAACTAGTTTGAGTGAATCTTATATCAGAAGAGAAGATTCTCAAGCATAAACAAACTAGGTGCAATCAAAGTTCAACCACCGTTAGTCAATCAAATCAATGAAAACAAAAGATAAACCGCAATTATCTAGTTTCCCACCAACGGTACACGCTAGAGATTCTTAATCCCAAAGAAGACTTTAAACTGAGCGGCCGTAAGATATTTCGCCTAATTAGGTTACTCTCATCTCCTAATAGGCGGGTACACCAGTAACTGATGTAGTTTTTACAATGGTAAGAATAATGGTTCGTTTAAAGACTTGTGAAGATTCGATTTTAGTCTCAAATTCAAATAGGAAACTAGAAAACTCAAATTGAAGTTGTTATCAAGATAATAAAAAGCACCAAGACTCAGGATTCCACCATTGACCAATAAAGTGACTCAATCTAATCAATATTCATGCAATTCTTTGCGTTTAAAGTGATTCTAATTTATTGCCTCTAGTAGATTTTCGAAGTAACAATTGTAAACATCAAGCATGAAACATCAAAAGTTTAAAACTAAGCATGCTCCATCAAAACGAATCACAATCATTCAATAAAAATCAATTTTCCAATATTAGTTCCATGAAAATAATCATAAAAGAAATTGCAAAAATTAATTAAAATAGAAATATACCACTTTTCATGGTACAATGGCTTCCTCCATCGCCTCGGCTAAGTGGTTTAGCTCCTCATATTAATCACTTGCTCAAAATACATGTTTATAGCCCAAAAGTTGATTAAAAGGATGAAAAGGTCTAAGAAGTTAAGTTTGTAACATATATAATTGTTACAAAACTCGCTGCTACAGAGAAGCCTTAACAGAGCTGTTACGGAATTTGAATAATTGTTGGAAAAAGTGTTACGAAGGCTTTGAATTTGAAAGAATAGGTCACGGATTCTGCGACCTTCTTCTTCTGCGTTTTTCTAGTTCTTCTTCTACCTCTCGCCTGTGTCTCTGCAACTTAATTTTTTTCTCTCTGCAATGCTCATAAACCTCCCCAAAGTGAACATATCCCTTTTTATGACTCGACTCAACCTATATATAGCCAGCAGAGCCAAAAAACCTCGAGAATATTCTTAGTTTATCTTCATTTTTCTTCCATAGAAAGTCTCGAAATTTCCTTATCTGCCAATCTTGTTCATACGGTTATCTCAGCTGTCGGTACTCTAAACAATATGGAAATAAATTTCGTGCAGATTCAACTCACCAAATATCACCGTCAACTTCCAAATATAAACCGAAAATATCTGAGAATATACGTACTCCCTGTTTTATGCCAAATTGACGTAGACCACCTATTTTTCGAATTTGAGCCATCTACAATCCCTATTTGACCGAAACAGGATACTCCCAATCCATCTCTACGTACGAAACCTCCCCAACAGTTCACGGAACTTCAGAAATTCCGTAAATATCTTCACCTCCTCTGTTTTCTTCTCTCGGCTTATCTAGCCCAAGTCCTTCGATCCAACCACACACATCAACCCTGTTCAGTCCAATACAGTCGTCCCAAGAAAAATCAGCAGCTGAATCTCATTAAAACTCGATCGAAACTTCAACCCTAATTCTGGTTCGCTTCTGCCAATTTTCCCGCCAAAATAAATTTGAATTTTGGGGAAGAAGCTGGACGCCCCCTATCCAGAGTAAGGGTGCGAACAGCAGCTGTCCTGGGGGTGCCCCTTATCCAAACTGTGGGTGCCAATAACAATTCCTCAGGGTACTTTAGACAACTTTTCGAGCTTATTTTTTCAAAAATATTTATTGGCCAAAAATACCTACACACATAAAACACCATAATAAGTACAAAAATTAGCCCTAACAATATATAGAATCGAGACAAATCGGACACAAAAATGTGTCCATCAAATACCTCCAAACTTATTGTTTGCTAGTCCTCGAGCAAATATAAAATAGAAATAAAATCCTAACTCACTGTCGCAGGCATCGTCGATTGCATTTAGCGTATGCAATAAGCCTTTAAACCCCTAGGTGGCCCTAGTGGCCGACTTATAGTCTCGGGAGGGTTTACTGGAGGTGTACCCACAAAACCTTTATACTCCAGACCCTAGCTATTTACGCGGAACCTTGGAAGGCACTAAAGAATCTCCTTGGTTGGCATAATTATTGGCTACAAGAGGAAGTACCGTGATGCGAAATTCCAATTGATGTACACGAGTTTACACTCAAGCATACTAAAATTCACATATAAGTGACAGAGCTCTACTCAGATAGTCGCATTATGGACATCAATATCCGGAGTCAACAAATCACATTGATAGATAATGAGATGGATATAGAAAAACATAGATGGTTTTGATGTTGACTAGGTGAACGATGTTTCTCATATCTGTCTGAAGGCCACTGCCAAAATGAACCTATCCTAATGGATTGAGATACTAGTCTGACTAATATCAACACAACTGGCATATACAAGGGAACCAGTGGTCGATAATCCTAACTCTAGGTCAACATAACTGGCATATACAAGGGTACCAGTGGTCGACTTTATTGAATTTATTCTGGTTGGTCTGATGGTCTGGTCTCAATTTCTTTTCTTTTTTTTTTCTTTTTTTTTTTTACCCTTTT
>NC_039364.1:114454400-114481934 GCF_003573695.1 Papaver somniferum
AACTTTTTTTTTTGTTTTTTCAACTTTTTTTTTATGATTTTTTTTTGGGGTATCTCAATCACTCTATTTCACCCTAGCAGTGGTAACAACTTGAATCGTGAGCCCCACCTAATCGCTTAGAGAAACATATTTTAAAAAGAAAACAAAATAAAAACAGAAGTGAAAAGGACTCAACGAGATATGGTGAAACTACCATGTTATTTCTAACACCTGAGCTCTGTGCTTTTATGAATTGACTCTTTAGATGTTTCCATCTAATCAGATTGGTTCCTCAACTCCTACAACCAAAATGCTTCCATTCACTTAGATTGGTTAGTGGCCTCCTTAATATGCATAAATTTCTAGGCTCCGGAGTTTTAATTATTGCAACTAAAATGTTTCTCCCACACCCCCAAACTTAAATCTAACATTTTCCTCAATGTTCTAAAGATAAAATTAAAAGCATGAACAAGGAGAAATTGTTACCATTTGAAGAAAAAGAGTTAAGGAAAGATATTACCGTGTTGCATGAGCATGAGTTACCTCCCAAGAAGTGCTAAGTTTAATGTCTTCAGCCAGACTAAGAAAGGATTAGTCACCTTACAAAATCATAAAGTAATAGCCGAAATATCAGTGGGTCATCAAAACCAAATAGAGTTATCACAAATAAAAGGAATTTGCAACCTTACAAGAGAATAAACAAATAAATCACACCCTTGTCTAGTTTCCTGTTTAAGACAACTACATCTAGCTGTGTTTCAGGTTCAGGTTCTATAACTGGGTCCAAATAAAATATTTTCATGGGTTGCATTTCCTCGTAGCTAAGATCCGCTTCAGGTATTAGAGTCTGGAAATACTCAAATGAAAACTTAGGAGCACATAATAATAACCTAAATAACTGCGGATCCTTAAAGTCAATCAGGTTTGACTCACGCAATTGACCACGATGAAAGTGGTGGTAAATTTTAGGCAAATGTGTCGATTCTAATCTCCTAAAGTACTTAGGTTTAGTCCCAAAACTAAATAATTGACACATCTGAAACTTATACGTTCCCACAATTGGTTGAAAAATATTTGGTGGGAAAACAAAATCAATTTGGGTATCATAGCCTGGGTAAACCACATCAACCAGAGGATGGGTTTCTAACAACTGAACTTCTTTATGAAGATACTCTTGTGAAATGGTAGATAGACTAGTCACAATAATCCTAATTTCTATACCATTAGGTTCCTGAAAAAGGTCCATTGCTTTCTCTAAATTATAATCAGGTGGTTCATCCTCTAAATGCATCTGATGCATACACACTGTAGGACTTATGTCCTTAATATCCGCTATGGTCCACCCTAAAGCTTCCTTATTGTCTTGAAGCACGGTCACTGGCCTACTCTCCTGATCACTATCCAAATCGGAAGCTATAATAACAGGGAAAGTCTCAGAAGGGCCTAAAAATGCATGATCAGGGTCCAACTTAGGAGGCTCTTCTAAACAAGGGATTAAGGTAAACTCGGAAACTAGTAATGGTTCAAACCTAGCTTTCCATCTATCAGTATCTAACACAGGAATAGAATCCAACAGAGCATTTACTTGTTCAATGTTGCTATCATCGTCGAAATCCAGGTTAAAATGGGACAGACAACTGTCTAATGGATCTTCCTATAAGATGTTTGGTAGTGACTCATGAACTAAGGTTCCTATCATGTTTACCTCTTCAATGCACGTGTCATCTAGCTCAGAATGTAGCTTATTGACATTAAAAATATCAGCTCAATAGTCATATTACCAAAAGATAAATTCATGATACCATTTCGACAGTTTATGATCGCATTAGATGTAGCTAAAAATGGGCGACCTAAAATCACATGTATCTGGTTCTCTGGGTCAGGGACAGGTTGGGTATCTAAGACCACGAAATCCACTGGATAAATAAACTTGTCGACCTCAATAAGAACATCCTCTATAGCACCTCGAGGAATTTTAACAGACCTATCAGCTAACTGCAGTGTTATCTTGGTAGGTTTCAATTCACCAAGTCCTAGCTGTAAGCACACATGGTACGGAAGTAAGTTCACACTAGCTCCTAAGTCGAGTAAAGCTTTTTCTACCCTGTGTTTTCCTATCGTGCAAGCAATGGTAGGTACACCTGGGTCTTTATACTTAGGAGTTATGGGGTTCTGAATGATCGAACTTACATGACTAACTAAAAAGGCTTTTTTATGGACACTAAGCTTTCTCTTTCGCGCAGACATATCCTTAAGGAATTTGGCATAAGCCGGCAGCTGCCTAATTGCTTCTAATAACGGAAGGTTTATGGTAACTTTCTTAAAAACCTCAATTATGTCATTAAAGTTGGATTCACTCTTTGTTGGTACTAGTAACTGCGGAAATGGGGCTCTAGGCATAAAATAAGGCCTCTCAGGAACCGAATTGGCATCATCAGAGATTTTATTAGTCCCCTCAGCTATGGATGGTCCTGAGGGGTGTACTACAGTATGCTCACTATCGGGCATGGTTACCTGATTGTCTACTACTCTACCACTCCTAAGGGTTCTAATTGAATTCAACTGTTGTGATGGTTTTGCACCTACTTCATGAACTCCTCTAGGGTTGGACTGTGTTTGACTAGGGAACCTACCTTTTTCTCTCAAAGATTCACTTATCAGACTAACCTGGTCTTTTAACTCGGAAATAGCCTGAGAATTAGCCTGGCTTATATTTTTACTTTCTTCTATGCTTTGTGCAAGCGTTTGGTGAATCTTATCAGTGTTTCGAATAAACGAGATGAGAGTTTCTTCTAGACTTGAAATTTTCTTATCGGACTGATTCTGAAACTGA
Organism: Papaver somniferum; assembly: GCF_003573695.1. Taxonomy (NCBI): domain Eukaryota; kingdom Viridiplantae; phylum Streptophyta; class Magnoliopsida; order Ranunculales; family Papaveraceae; genus Papaver; species Papaver somniferum. The sequence goes on from NC_039364.1 coordinate 114,457,213, forward strand.
GCTGGTCCTGAAGGATTCTTAGTATATCCAAAACCTGGGGGAGCATTAGAATTACTAAACTGACCTTGACTTTGGCCCTTAGACCACGAAAGGTTCGGATGGTTTCTCCAACCAGGGTTATAAGTTTCTGAATATGGGTCGAACTTCTGAGAGTTATCGAATCTAGTGTTATTGCAAAGAGCATTGGCTTGCTCTTCCATAATATGCGGCAATATGCCATAGAAGAGAAGCGGCAGACGACGCCTTCCCAAAAAGGCTCCACTCTACCACTAGTGTGACCCACTTCTAAAGCTTCTAACCTTTTAGTTATTGCTGCAATTTTGGCATCTGATTCATAGCCTCCTTCTACCCTATTAACGTTTCCTCTGCCTAGAAGAATTTTTTTCTGGGATTCCTTATTATTTTCCCATTGTTGGTTCTTTTCGGCGATTTCATTCAAAAATGTCATCGCCGCATCAACTATCTGGTTTTCAAACCCACATGTACACATAACTTCCACTATGGTTGTAGTGGAATAATCTAAACCCTCATAAAGGATCTGAACTAACCTAACATTTTCTAAACCATGATGAGTACATTGGGCTAATAGATCATTGAACCTTTACAAATACCTATACAAAGATTCTCCCTTATGTTGAGAAAACGTGCATATTTGTGTCCTAATAGACGATGTTTTGTTTCTAGGGAAAAACTTGTTCAAAAAGGCAGATGTAAGTTGTTCATATGTTTCAATTGACCCGGAAGCCAAATTATATAGCCACGATTTAGCTTTATCTTTCAAGGAAAAATGGAATAACCTAAGTTTCAAAGCATCATCATCAAGGTTTCTATTCTTTAGGGTACTACAAATTTCCTCAAAGTCCCTAACATGGAAATAGGGGTTTTCATTTTCTTTCCCTAAAAAGATTGGGAGCATCTGCAAGGTCCCTGGTTTAAGTTCATAATTTGATTCCATTTCAGCTAACCTGATACATGAGGGACGAGTAGTCCTAGTAGGATTCAACAAAGATTTCAAAGTTGTCATTTATGGCTTTATAGGGATTCTCTCCTCAGTAAAAGACGGACGTTCAAAACTGGATTTTTCAAAAATCGGACTTTCTAAATTAAGGTAATCTACATTCAGGCATACAAAAGAATTTCCTAAATTGTAAGGGTAAGCAATCACAAATCAAGGTCGACTCAACCAAATCAAACTTATTGATTTCTAGCAAACAAAAAGCATGATGGCTCCACTTAGATTGTTTCTAGACCAGCTTCTACTCTTCCAAGAGGCAACTAGGTACAATTTCAGCAAACATCGTAGGACGATCCGAATAAAGTAAGTCGAAGAGAAGTAGGAGAATCTCTGGGGATCTTTGATACCTCCACCTATTTGGCAATGCTTCCCTGGGTTACAAGGCGGCTCTAATCGACTTCCAGTAATCTTCCTGAACTTTGAGATAGGCTAATGAGATACCCAATACGATCCTTTTGAATGAATTTCCTACAATCTCGTTACCTTATTGGTCTCGTTCTAATCAAAATTTTAAGGCTTAGGTTCGCGTAGGTTACGTGTTCCTAAGGCGGGCAAGAAGAGAACGATGATGAAATCCGAACCCTTATCTTGTATGGCCAGGCCTTGCCCTTTACTAGAAAAATAAATGTTTGTATTCAGTCATCAACATATATGCATACGAAGGAGTACAATACCTCGCTGACAGGGGATTCACGAGTGTTTATAGTCTTACCTCCCGTTCTAGACGGGGGATGAATCGGTTGTAGTCGACTCGGGCCACCGACTCCTATTCAGTGTACGAACCCAAGGTGCAGAGACAATATCGTAATTTTCCTCCTTCTCTGCAAACAGTTTATATTTAATGACACCCTTCCGTAGGGTTTAAAAATAATATCCAGAATGTCCAAATGTCCAGAAAGTCCAAAAATAAAAAGAAAAATTACAAAATAATTATAAACCCTAATACAGTTTTCGAAAAAACCTAAAAAATAAACAAAAATAAAAATAAAATTCTTTGTCTCTTCCTCGTTTCTTTTCGCTTTGTCTTTGACTCCAAGTCTTTAGTTAATCACCAATATCTTTGGCTCAGCTTTCTTTTCGATCCAATATCCAAACCTGTAACCAAAACACAAATGCCCAAGAAAACGTAAAACAGAACAAAAGAATAAAAATCACTAAAAACCTAAAAACAAATCTAAAAACAAGTCCGCGTCGGCGGCGCCAAAAGTTGATGTAGTTTTACAGTGGTAAGAATAGTGGTTCGTTTAAAGACTTGTGAAGATTCGATTTTAGATTCAAATTCAAATAGAAAATTAGAAAACTCAAATTGAAGTTGTTATCAAGATTATAAAAAGCACCAAGACTCAGGATTCCACCATTGACCAATAAAGTGACTCAATCTAATCAATATTCATGCAATTCTTTGCATTTAAAGTGATTCTAATTTATTGCCTCTAGTAGATTTTCGAAGTAACAATTGTAAACATCAAGCATGAAACATCAAAAGTTTAAAACTAAGCATGCTCCATCAAAACGAATCACAATCATTCAATAAAAATCAATTTTCCAATATTAGTTCCATGCAAATAATCATAAAAGAAATTGCAAAAAATTAATTAAAATAGAAATAAACCACTTTTCATGGAACAACGGCTTCCTCCATCGCCTCGGCTAAGGGGTTTAGCTCCTCATATTAATCACTTGCTCCAAATATATGTTTATAGCCCAAAAGTCGATTAAAAGGATGAAAAGGTCTAAAGCAGTTGAGTTTGTAACAGATAATTGTTACAAAACTCGCTGTTACAGAGAAGCCTTAACAGAGCTGTTACGAATTTAAATAATTGTTGGAAAAATTGTTACAAGGCTTTGAATTTGAAAGAATAGGTCACGGATTCTGCGACATTCTTCTTCTGCTGTTTTCTGGTTCTTCTTCTACCACTCACCTGTGTCTCTGCAACTTAATTGTTTTCTCTCTGCAATGCTCCTAAACCTCCCCAAAGTGAACGTAACCCTTTTTATGACTCGACTCAACCTATATATAGCCAGCAGACCCAAACAATCTCGAGAATATTCTTGGTTTATCTTCATTTTTCTTCCACAGAAAGTCTCGGAATTTCCTTCTCTGCTAATCTTGTTCATGCGGTTATCTCAGCTGTCGGTACTCTAAACAACATGGAAATAAATTCCGTGCAGATTCAACTCACCAAATATCACCGTCAACTTCCAAATATAAACCGAAAATATCCGAGAATACACCTACTCCCTGTTTTATCCCAACTTGACGTAAACCACCTATTTTTCGAATCTGAGCCATCTACAATCCATGTTTGAACGAAACAGGATACTCCCAATCCATATCTACGTACGAAACCTCCCAAACAGTTCACGGAACTTCAGAAATTCCGTAAATATCTTCACCTCCTCTGTTTTCTTCTCTCGGCTTATCTAGCCCAAGTCCTTCGATCCAATCACCAAAGCAACCCTGTTCAGTCCAATACAGTCGTCCAAAGAAAAATCAGCAGCTGAATCTCATTAAAACTCGATCGAAACTTCAACCCTAAATCTGGTTCGCTTCTGCTAATTTCCCGCCAAAATAAATTTAAATTTTGGGGAAGAAGTTGGTCGCCCCCTATTTAGAGTAAGGGTGCGAATAGCAGCTGTCCTGAGGGTGCCCCTTATCCAAACTGTGGGTGCCAATAACAGTTCCTCCAGGTGTTATAGACAACTTTTCGAGCCGATTTTTCCAAAAATGTTTATTGGCCAAAAATACCTACACACATAAAACACCATAATAACTACAAAAATGAGCCCTGACAATATATAGAATCGAGACAAATCGGACACAAAAATGTGTCCATCAGTAACAACACAACAAAGAGGAAGTCTATTGTTACAAAGGATTAGTTTGCTAGAAAGGCAAACTTCAAGTATTTATAGACAAGGAAGTTTGGACACCAAGGAATTTCCAAAACCGAAAATATTCTCAAGATATTCATTAAAGCGCAAATTCGGTTTTCATAATTCCTGGAAATACTCTATCCAAAATATTGACCTAAAATCTCCTTGGAAAATCTCTAACTAGTAAATGCACATTACTAATTCTTATTTTCCATGTATAAAATTAAAAACCTTAAATAAAAGATTTTTAACTTATTTAATTTCGATCCTGGGATTCTCTTCCCTTAGCTATTAAGGAATAACTTTGAACAATTAAATAATAAATATTCATAGCACGTATTCAAAGTATGTCGACATCCTTACTGTGTAAGTTATTTTTCACACTTACAACCTTGAAACCGATTTTCCACACTTCCAAACAAGTTTAGAATTGGTTCATCTGACTTTCAAGAACTATGTGATTGATCAAATAACATTCAATCACAATCATGGGTTTATCGGTTCTACCAAAACAAGTTTCGGTTCTACCTTCCATGAGAGTACTGTGCATAGTCACACTAGCTTTCCAAAATTCGGTTGACTAGGTATTAGGATCGGTTCCCCACACATATATGGTATCTAACTTATATGTGTTGCACATGTCCATAGGATCGGTTCCCCTTTGCCTAAAAACGTGTTGCACATGTTCATAGGATCGGTTCCCCTTTCTGCTATAAACCTTGCTGCACCTCATACAAGGATCGGTTCCCCTTTGTGATGTGTTGCACCTCTTACTAGGATCGGTTCCCCTTTCCCATATTTGGTCAGACATAAAATCACAAACCCGATCATACCATCTCAGGTGATTACTTAAGATCGGTTTCACTAATAAAAGTCATACCAATACATAAGTCAGGCCTTTGTGAATAGTTCTACCAAGAACACAACAAGTCGTCAACGGTTATACTCAATCACACATATTGGTTGTTCATAAGATATGCAATGAATAAAAAAACCAATAACGCCTGACAATTTCCTTTTTGGTTCACAAACAAGTTTATGAACTTACTTCCTTAGAACACATGTAAAACATTGTTCCCTAGGATGAAATCCTCACCTCATACCCATACATAATCACAATAGCATTCAAATGATTATGGCGATGTCTTATCTAGAAAGTTTAATGGTTAAGCAATAAACCTCGTATTGTATTCCTTAATACTATGTCTATCTAGAGTTCAAATATACTTCGCAGTTTTGTTTTCAATATGCATGACTTGAAAGATACGTTAGGGAATGAAACAGTTCAAGTCAAATATCACTAACCTCAAGTGGAAGGATGCTTGTTGTCGTTTTAGCTCCTTGCTTCTTCACATCTTCAAGACTTCGCAATACTTGTAATGTCTCATATCCTAATACTTTCAAGCTAACATATACGAAGTTGACTCTAGTACATAATCAAGCGACTCTTAACATGATTTTTTATTCACTAAAATATGACAATCAAACTTGACATACCAACGCTTGGTGGGATCAACCGAGAAATGCTCTAACAGAAATAACTTGCCCTCTTTAATTAAAGTCGACCTATTCCACGAAGAAAGTCTACTCTTACATTTCTCAATGATTTCCTCTCACTTCGGCAAATTGACTTCCTTGTCCCCTAAAAAAAGACCCGAATAAGAATAAGTAGAAGGCAATGATTCAATTTTATAACTCATTACTATTGACATGGCTTCAAGATTATTTTCTCCATCGACCCCAAAAATACTACATTTAGCAAAATTAGTTTGCAGTCCCGACACCAACTCAAAACCAAAAAGCTAGTATATAAGCATTCATTTGATCAATGGAGTCTTCTTGTCTCCGGCGTATTGAAGATGATTTACCTTGATTCTATTCATCTCCAAACTTCCCAAGTTTCCCGATTCGTGACCATGTTGGATGAGTAAATTTAAGGCTTTCGAGTTCCGACACAATAAAAATAAAAACGGTGATAAAGGGTCGTCTTGAGTCAACCCTTTACCGGTGGTGAATTTAATATGAGTTGAACCATTGATTAGAACTGAGGTTGGTGTGTTTGTTATGCATCCTTGAACCCATTTATATTACGGGACTCCAAATCACATATTTTCTAGGACTTCACCTACAAAGTCTCGTGATACATGGTCAAACGCTTTCTTGAATTCTATTTTTAAAATTACTCCTAGGATACTGCTCTTTATTCTAGAATCCATATATCCATTGGTTAATAAACCACTATCAAAAATCTGTCTTCCCTTAAGAAAAACAATTGTTGTTGAGAAATTAGAGAGGGAAGAACTTGTTTCAATCTCTCCGCTAATACTTTGGAGATCATCTTATAAGTACTGTTCATCAAACCAATTGGTCTCTAATCTTTGATTTCCTCTACCGCTGCTTTCTTAGGAACCGCGGAAGCAAAAAGTTTCTTTAACCTCCAATTAAGGATGTCCCGAATACTGAAATCCTTAACCACTTTCATGATAAAATGCCAACATTATCTGATAATTGTCACTTGAAATCCATCTGGGCCGGAGATCTTGTCTTGACCCAAACCTTTAAGGATAGCTAGACGTTAGATTCCTATGATAAGAGTCTATAAACTGACAACATATTCTAGTTGTAGCATTTTCGAATTCATTCCCGCTTAGAAGTAAATGTAATATCAACTTATATGGATTATGGGTTTTAGATTAGTTTACCATTCCCACATATACTCAGGCAGATCAGCTTTTACGAGAAAAAGCAGTTAGAACAGTTCCTATGGAATGAACAAACTCAGAGTTTGTTCATTTTGCTCCCATTATGGACTCAACAAACATGAAAATGGATGTTCAAACCAACAAATTTGTACATTTGTTCATTGAGTTAAAACATGTAGCGCTCGCTAGATCATAGGCCGGGCGAGCTTGGCTCCAACGCTGGCGCTTGTCTTTCCAGCGCGCGCTCTTGATTAAAGCGCCAGCGTCTTTCCTGAGAGCGTTGCGTTTTTCATAGAAGTGCCAACGGCTGAAAACTCTTGTGATCTAACGGCTATAATTTTTGAATTCTATAAATACTCATCATTTCTACTCCAAATTCACACATTGTACACATTCTTCACTCTCAAATCATCTACAAAATGCCTCCCAGAGTTTATGGTGTCAGATTCACTCAACAAGAGGATTTAGCTATTTGTAGAGCCTTTGTTTTTCACAAAGAAGATGTTGTCATGAGTAATGTAGCTGATTCGACGTTGACTTTCTGGGAGAAAGTTTACAGAATGTTCACCGCTGAAACGGGGAACATCCATGAGCGTGATTTTCACGGATTGTCGCATCGCTTTAGTTCAATTAGCATGAATGTATCGCATTTCGCCGCTTTACTAAGTGAGAATCACAAAAATAAGCTCAACGGTGAAGCAGAACATGAAGTGTTGCCCAGAACTCTAGCGATGTGGGCAGCATCTCACGGCGGTCGTCCTTTCGACTTCCATGCTTGCTTCAACATTCTTAGGATGATCAACAGATACGATCCCTACATCGCCCTAGGAATTCCACCACCCGCCGAGAATTAACACCTATGTAGCAGTTGTTTTAATCTAATGTATTTCTTTTATTCTCATGTATGATGTGGTTGTTCAATGCAGTATGTTTTTATTTATGAGATTGATGGTGCAATGTTTAATCGAGGAAAAATTTAAATTACTTATGATATTGATGGTTTTAGATAATCGTAATAACACAAAAGAAACAGCAAACTAAATAACATAATATCATAGTGAATCGATTTGTTCTTCAACTTCAATCAGCCCACTCCACCAAAAAACACTTAGAACATTCCCAGAAATGCTTTCCATATGTGTCATCTTCATAAGAAGTCCGCAAATGCATACAAATCTTGCAATCGGGCTTTGAGCATCCACTGATTCTCTGTGGACAATGTTTGTATTCGTGATCTCCATATCCACAATGCTTGCAGTGTAATAACTCCTTCTTCAATTGGCTTTAAGTTTGAAGTTTTTGCAGAGTGTTGCAATATTTTCTTCTTCTTCTTTTTTAATCTTCATAGCATCATCTAGCATATGTGGTTCCTCTGGACAGTTGGGATCTTGACATTGCAAATACCCGAGCTTTTCCGGTTGTGATTCAATCACCATTCTGATGCGTGAACAACCTTATCCATGAAACATAATGGAAAAACCTTTTTTGCTTCGACACATAATATTTGCTTCGCTTTGGAAAACATGGTGGATGTTGAGAAATAAATGTGTTGGTTTGGTTGAGAGGCCACCCATAGTGTTGTATTTATAACAAAAAAATAGGCGTTGGTAATTCAAACGGGCGGTTTTATTAAAGTCGCGCGGTTTTACTACAAACAACAACTCATATGGTAATTCAAACGGGCGCTTAAAGGAAAGCCGCGCGGTTTTACTACCAACGCCAACGACTACATTTTCTTTCTCAACCTATAAATTCCATTCTTCCCATCTCCAGAATCACGTCTTCTTCTTCTTTTTTTATAAAACTCTTAATCCCTTTCACTCTACAGAAATGTCTGTTAGAAATCATGGTCCCAAGTTTACTGAAGAAGAGGATATAACTGTATGCAAAGCATATTTTTTTCATAGGGTAATCACTTGTATGGGATTTCAAGACGGTTCTTTTTGGGAGAACGTTTTTTCAATGTTCGTCTCACTGACGGGAAACCCAGGAAACCGAGATGCTTGTTGATTGCGTGCTCGTTTTCAATCTATTAGGCTTGCAGTCCAGTCATTTCTTACTCTGGTAATGGAAATTGATCGAGAAAAGTTCAGCTGTGTAACTGAAGATGAAGTGATCCAAACAACTCTTGATAATTGGGAGGAAGCTGACGGTAAACCTTTTCGTTACGAAGCGTGTTTTAGAATTTTAAACGATGATCCATCTCAAGCACATCGGTACTTCACTCGAATGCCTCACCCGGTCTTTACAATGGACGAAGATGTACTCTTGTTCGATGTTGGTTACATCGTATGATGAGACCAATGAACAGTGACTATTTCTGGGAAAGAGTATCGGGACATTTTGTAGCATCGCAGAACGAAACCATATGAAACGGTAAGATCCTAGAACTAAGAATTGCATTCATCACTAAGGAAGTCAAACATTATACGGAAGTTTTGTGGATGGTTCACCGTAGCAATTCTGGACTATCTAACGAAGAACTGGTGAGTATCCCTTTGTCCTCATGGACTCAACTGCATCATAAATATCTGAACTTGTTGTTTATCTGTTTTACAGAAAATCATCTCTCATACCAAGTTTACTGAAGAAAGTGGAAGAGAGTTTAAGCATTTTGAGTGCTATGAACTCTACAGAGAGGATATCGCTGGATTTGATGTAGTTTGATGTTTTTTTGGAGTTTAATAAAATGTAGTTTGATGTTTTTTGCAAGTTTAAATTGCAATAAATTTCGCTTAATCTGAATTGGAAATCTCTATTTTAAAATCTAAATATTTTCATTGATGCCAATTCTTTTACAAGATACTCCCTCCGTCCCACTAATAAGTGACCTAGTTACTTTTAGATTTTGTCCCACCATTAAGTGACCTCCATCACTAAACAAGGAGATATTTCTAAAATTATCCTTTAATTGATTATAAGAAATATAAGAAATATGCATAATTTGATAGTCATGTTTATATTTGTTACATAGGTGTTTTAAAATGCTATTCAATGGTACGAAGTTTGCGAACATCCGTGGTGTAGTTTGAGAGATAAACCATTTCAAAATTTCACTATTTATTATCCATAAGGGTATAACTGTAAAAAATGCTTAAAAATACTTTTCTCCTTACTTGCCTTAAAAATTGTGCAAACTTGAACTAGGTCACTTAATAGTGGGACGGAGGGAGTATAAACTTAGCCAATAATAAAACGTACTAAACAACTTCAATAAAAATCAAGTACTTTTGGCCTCCTGTTTATCTTCATTTGACGTATCTTCCATTCAACGCGCTCTTCGACAGTTTCGCATTTGTTTTTGAATTTTTTGTTGTTAACTTTTAAAACTGGAGCTCTGCTTTGCCTTTTAGCGGAACATTCTCTTGGAGCAACTTCAAAAACTTGCACTTCCCTCTTACAATTTTCAATCTTTTTAAAACTCCCACATATCTTAGAAACAACGGCTTCAAGTTTTGCATCGCAAAAAAGTGTGATCGCCTTTTCAGCCATTGAAATAGATTTTAGAAGAGAAAATTCAAGAGAAGTGAATTTTGGTGTGAGTGAATTGTTTGAAATTGATGGTAATTTATAGAGATAAAAAATGAATTTTGAATTTTAAAAAAACTACCCGTTGGCGTTATTCTACAAACGCCAACGTGCTAGGACCATGATTTATAGAGGTAAAAAGTGAAGCTTTGAGCTCCAGCACTTTTCCTTCCAACGCCGGCCTTTTACCTTAGATCTCTAGTGCATATCTCAAATACGCGCGCCTAGTTATCTAACGTCCAGTGCTTTACCATAGTGGAAAAACCAGTTTGGCCATCTACCTGGCTCAATAAGAAATGAGTTTGGCCATTGCCATAGGAATTGCCCTTCCAATGGATGATCGACAAGGTCAAATTCAATACATGATATATTATTCGTTATCCGTCGTGTATCGTTACGAGTCACCATGCTCTCATAGGATACACCCACTTTTGATGTGTACGATAAGTGCAGTATTAGCTTATATGGATTATGAGTTTTAAAATTGTAGTCTGGCATGTTTTTGGGGGTAGGGGGGACCAGCTAAAGAGTGTGGTTTACACCCTTATCATCCATCCCCACTCACATAAGGTCACTTTCGTTTGTCTACCGAACACGGTCAAACGACTCGACTTTCGCTTTACTCTGTCTATTAATTATTCTTCTTCTAGACAGATTTGTGTGATCCATGGGAAACGCTACAATATAAAAATATCTCCATCAAAGGTAAACAAACATACAGTCAGCAACCATTTCAGCAATTGCGGCATATTTGTCTCCGATTAGAATACGTACAACCTTAAGTTTTTTTCTCCCCACATCATCGTCATGAGTTTGAAATCCTCAAGGCTCTTCCATATAAAATGTACCCTTTTATAAAGATGAAAAAGCTGCCATTACAAAAAAAAAATCGAGGTTCCTCAAAAACAATTAATTAAAAAAATGTATGAAAAAGAGGAAAATGTTCGATAACATTGCCAATAAACTAATGTAAGCCATCTTAAATAGTGGGTGAATTGTCTAAGTCAAGCAGCTGGTTCAGGATTTGTTTCGACCGGAAAAGAAGAAAGAAAATGATTTGGCAAGGAGAGAAGCATGGAAAAAAGAAGAAGACGGAATTACTTTGTGTACTTTGATTAAAATGCTCCTGTAAGTACTGTTATTCACTCACTCAATGGAGATTGTGAACAGCCATGATTGCCATCCCGCTCAAGCATTTCGTGATTGCAGGGAGTGGGCGGTTTATATACCCATGAATCCCATCATTGCAGTAACCTCTTCCAATTGTATGAAGACTCTGAACGTAATGCTTGCAACTTGCAAACCACCAAACCAAAACTTAAATTAGTCTGATTGAGTCAATAATTGTTAGTGGACGCCCAGAGTCTATCCATTCGCTGCAACTGTGCGCCTAGAGGTGTTTGTGCCCACCCAAAGACTTTTAACTTGCAAGCTAAAGCGAGCGTGTTGAGGTGCATAGTTGTACGAGGTACCTTTCATACTACTGTGGCAGAAAAACAGGTACTATCAAGTATCTCATGTATGTGTATGATCACAGTTGTTCAAGTTGTACATGCTAATCCTTATTATTACGAAAATAACACCCAGAATGGCAGATTTTCCATCAAGAGGAGTAGGATTCCATCTCATTGAGCCTTTCTAAAGGTTTCCGTGACATTTGAGGTCAAAGCTCCAGTCACGTCCCTCGCCATATCCAGACAAGCATCATGCTAATATACCGTTCGGTTCATGGTTGCACTGATTAATTGAGATATGGATAGAGCTGGCAAACGGGTGGGGCGGGGCTGGCTTGTTACGGGTTACACGGGTTCGGGTTAACACGGGTCAAAACCCGCGGGTCGATATTCTTCACGGGTGGTCATTTCTTCAACCCGCGCCCGTAGCGGGTTAAGCTTGCGGGTTTACGGGTTAACCCGTTTACATTGCAATTTAATCAATAACTCCATAAGTTGAACCACAACTACACTGCATCTTCATCAAAACCATACATACGAAATCATGTCGAATCATTGTTGTTCAGTTCATCAAATGTTTCACTCAAGTAATATTATATAATCAAAATGAACTAACTACTAGTTAAATTAACATTCAATTGCATCTCAATTCAGCATCACCAGCTAAACAACTTCATCTCCATCATATACCCCATCACCAGTTCACTCTATAACTGCTCAAACCATCACTTCAATTCAAAATTAAACTCCACATCCCATGTATCTCAAGTCTCAACATGACCTGAACTGCAACCACTTCCAATTTTCTTCCCCACAGACCCAATTCCAAATCAACTAACCCTAAATAGGATGAACCCTAATTTCTTACTCAATTCCTACATAAACTGAATTTAACCGCAAAGCATCTAACTATTCTTCAATTGAGAACAAACCCAAAACTAATTACTCAATTATCAATCAAAAAACACAAGAAATATACATTAGACAGAAACCCTAATTTACCTTTTCAAAGACTCGTCAATGAATCAACTTCAAAGCTTCAATTAACATCTACCCATGATTCTTCATCTATCAATAGATCCATAGTTCATCTTCTAAGTCTTCAGAACATCAATCAACTTTATAAACCCCAATTCAACTACAACAACATTAATCCCTTCATCTCCCGAGTTCAATCAACTTCAGTTCTAACTTCATCATCTTATATTCATCATACTAAACACGTTCTTATGAATTTCTTACACGAAAATTAACTCAATTTTTTGAATTGAGATCGGCAGAAAGAAAAAGAAGAACTTGAGACCAGAAGAAAAAGAAGGCGAAAGAAGAAGAGAGAATAAGAATGAATTACTCTCGACTTTTGGGAGATATGGAATATGGATATGGGCAGACAGGTTCACGGGTTGTACCCGCAGGTTCACGGGCCGGGACGGATTAACCTGTTTTCTCACAAGCCAGCATTTCTACAACCCTAACCCGGCTTGTTTAGCCACCAGCCGAGCCGGGTGCTGATTTTTTACGGTCCGCACCGGGTAAATCCGCGGGTTTTGACTTGTTTGCCAGCTAGTATGCAATTATGAACTCTCATATGATACTACCAAATCAAGAAATGATCAAAAGATCCCAAACACAAAGAAAAATGGCAAATTTAAATGAATTTCCTTTTATCAAAATTTTGCTTTCGATTTACAGTAAGTAATCTTTGAGAATTCTCTTTAATAAACCTAACAAAAATTCGAACCCTACTCGTTAAAAAGGCATTATATGTGTAGTTTTAGTATCATAACTGGACAAACAAGATTTAGAGCTCACACAAAATATTTTTAGCAAATCACCACACATTTGCCTAATCGACGCTGAACAATTACTCTGCATCAGCAACAGTATTTTGGATGGCCCATTTATGCTCTTCATTACTGATTCTTGTGCTTTTGAATCTCTATACAAATAACAAACACTCCATAAAATGACCACAGCATGATCTGTTGCCGCATTTGATACTTTAAACATCTTCTGGAAAATCGATTTCACGATGAACGGATCGTCACAGATAGCCGTTCTTCCTTCGGTAACGGCGGATATCATTTCTAACAATTTCAATACTTTTTCTATCACGGCAACTCTAGACTCTGAATTCATCAATAGTGTCCCTAGTTTCTGAACTGATCCTTTGTTTCTGATGATCCGTAGTCTGATTCTTCTGGACATTGATAGTGAAATTAAACATGACAACCCAGTTTCGATCGCGGTTGAAGAAGAAGAAGAATCTGAGCCTTCAGTAGTGATTAAACGCAATAACTCGAATAATATGCCGTCCTTTTCACCGATCAAAAGCTTTGATTCTGGTTCTTGAAAAGCAAGAATTTCTAATAAACTCGCCGACTTAATCTTTGATTCTAAGTTTCCTTTTCTTAAAACCAAAGCAATCGAAGATAATAGATCCTGATTTCTAACCATAGATCTAATCGATTCTGAATAATCATTGTCTTCTTTCAAAACCAGATCCAAAATTATAATCGTCTCTTCCATAATTCTAATCTCTAAATCAGAATCATCAACAACATCACCATTATTACTAAGAACACCAACAAGAACATCAAGAAATCCATCGATATTTACCAGAAACTTACGATTCTCGGAAGAATCTTGAGCAAAATCATGGAGATTACGCAAGCAACCAACACAATTCTCATCTCTTTTCTCGATATTCTTAATCAAATTCTGAATTTGTCTGTGGGAAAGCAGAGGAGGAGCCGAAACCGGAGTTGGTGATGAATGATCTTGTATTGAATCGGACCAAGTACGAATCAAACGAGTAAGTGTATGATTAGGTATGAAATCTTGACTGTGTAAAACTTGCATAGTAGCTGGACATGTATTATTACCATTATCTAACCATTTCTGTATACTTGATCTATCATATGTGACGCCTGTACATAGACTCACCGGTGATTTCATTACATCTAATGAGATTGGGCATTTGAAATAGTTTGGTATCGTGATGAACATCTCATTCCTCACCATCTTTGCTAGTAGAGAGAAAAATGAGAAATGTGGATTTTGATTTGAACAAGTTTTTCAAGGAAAAGAATAAAGGGGGAGTCAAAGAAAAGAAAAAGATGGCGTAAGAGAGAGGGATTATTTATTTTTTCTTTTGGAAGAAGAATTTGGTATTATTAAAATTTGGTCAATGTGGGAGCACTATCAGACATATCACATATTCTTCAAAGTGTGTTCAACTTTTTAGAAAAGAAAGGGGACGAAAGGTTCAAACGTGGAATAGTGGGGGCACCGAGCGAGCGACCGTTGAATTTCTTCTTCCTTCTTCGGTTGGTAAAATTAATTATTTTTAGTTTTGTTCATTTTTCGTTCTTTCTTCTTAGGTAGCAAGACTAGAAGTACGGCGGTGGTGACGGTGAAAGATGTTTTGAATTTAAACTGCTGCTACTAGAAGCTTGCTTTCGGCTCAGCGGATAGTGCGTTAGGTTTTAGACTGACCGACTAACTGGGTTTTATGGAGGCACGCTCATAGTGAGTTCTTTTTTATTTTTGGGTAAATATATTTTGTTGGTATGGTTAAGTTGTTATATAGAGTTTATCCTTTTCTTATGAGACTCTCTAATTTCAACCGTTATTAGACCGTTAGGTTACTCCAACGGTCTCTTTGGATCGGAAATTCACCGGAACTTCAACGGCATCTCTGAAACTTCACTCTTTTTAACGAAGTAAGCTACTTCTCCAACTTTTTTCGAAGACCTTTGTTACTATAGAGCTACTTGATACAGAGACACAAAGAATACTATCGAAATTTGTTCTAAGACACCTAAGACTCAAGAATCCTACAACCTCGTTTGTTCCAAGACACCTTGCTTATATAAGCCACTAAAGACACCGAAGATCACACACTAAAGACACAAACTCTGAGACCCTAAGATACTCTTTCTCTGGATTCAAAATCTCAGTAACTCAAATCTTTACCTGAGCTTGTTTCCCTGGTGGTCTACATTTTAGTTTTAGCTCGCAACGGCTTGTTTCTGATCGATAATCGTTTCGGAATCTAGATTTCTTGTTTGGAGTCGGAAGAAGGCATTCCAGTTTCTTCTCGGGTTCTTACAAGTCAAATTGCTGGTAAGGAAAGTCCGGATTTTTTAGTCTTAAGTCTCATTTGAGGTAATATCTATCTGTTGGCCTTTGTCTGATCTCCCTGTGGTTCTTGTTATTTACCATTAATATTGTTGTTTTGCTTAGATTCCTTTAGGAGTTTAGAACTTGAACATATCATGTTAGACTTAATTCCCTGTCCTTGAGTAAAAAAAATTTCAGTATGTGCTACTAGTACTTGGCTTTGTTGCTGGTTGTAGTCAGGTGCCCAATCCCGGGCACTCAATGAGTATCCTAAGCTGGAACTGCCATGGTTTCGGGAAACCAGAGGCAGTTCGAGAGCTCAAGGAAATCGTAAAACTTAAATCTCCTGATATAATCTTTGTCTGTGAAACCATGTGTAGTGTCGATACAACAACAAGAAAATTACGCTCCTTGGGTTACCATAATTCTTCTGTCTTACCTTCTATTGGAAGAAAAAAAAAAGGTTCGCCTTGGCTTGGAAAGATGGCTTTGACATGACTATCAACAGTTCTAGTCAAAGAGGCTTTCTCTGCTCCACTAATTCAATCAAAGCTAATATTGTGTGCAACTTGTTCTTTGTTTATGGTGAACCAAATCGCAATTTTAGAGCTAGCTGTTGGGCCAATTTTTTACTTCGCCTTATAACCCCTCAATCCCCTCTATTGTGGTTAGAGATCTAAACTGCATGCTCCTTCCACAAGATAAATGGGGAAGAAGACCTATTGTTGAACGTGATACTCAAGATCTTGAAAATTTAATGAATGCTTGGGATCTTAGAGACGTGTCGTTTACTGGTCCAGACTTCACATGGACAAATAAACAAGAAGGGGATAATTTAGTTATTGAAAGAATTGATCGTGCAATTGTGAATGGTATGTGGGAAACAACCTTCCCCCATACTCATACTCTCCATCTCTCTCGTATAAGTTCTGATCACTCTCTCATCCTGGTCTCCCTTAATCCTGGTGTGGAGAACCTTCATAAATAGTACCACTTCATGTCCATGTGGACAAAGGACTCCACCTGCAAAACTGTTATTGAAAAAGCTTGGTCAATCAGTGTAAGGGGTTCCAAGGCTTATCAGTTAAAACAGAAATTGATTCATGCTAAATAGAAATTAAAGATTTGGAATAAAGAGTCGTTTGTTAACATAAATTTCTCTTTACAAGAAACTAAAGAGCAGCTTAATGAAGTGCAATTTAAAAATCCTGGAGATACAAGGAAAATCTCAATGTTAACTGATAAATTGACATACTTATATTCCCTTGAAGAAATTTTGTGGAAAGATAAATCAAGAGAACTATGGTTACAAGAAGGTGACACAAACACACATTTCTTACACAAATCCACCATGTTCAGAAGAAAGAGAAATAATATCTCTTGGATTAAAGCG
The DNA here is from genome assembly GCF_003573695.1 of Papaver somniferum. NCBI lineage: Eukaryota > Viridiplantae > Streptophyta > Magnoliopsida > Ranunculales > Papaveraceae > Papaver > Papaver somniferum. The sequence goes on from NC_039364.1 coordinate 114,474,307, forward strand.
AGGAATGGTACTTGGCTAACCACCAGAGAGGCAATTAGAGAAGAATTTATTTCGTATTTCCAACAACTCTATAGTACCTCTGGTAACTCTGACAAGGATATTATTATTGATACAATCAAACCAAAAATTTTGCAGTCGGATAATGAGGCCTTGGTGGGTCCATTGACTGATGAGGAAATTAAAACTGCTGCTTTCCAGATGGGTGCAAGAAAAGCTCCGGGGCCTGATGGATTTACTGGACTTTTCTATCAGACATACTAGGAGATTGTAAGAGATAGTGTTATTCAAATGGTTGAGCAATTTTTTGAGACTGAACATATGCTTACTCAATTTAATCATACAAATATATCTCTCATCCCAAAAAATCTTATGGCTGATTCCGTGGACCAGTTCAGGCCTATCGGATTATGTAACTTTGCATATAAAGTTGTCTCTAAAACGATTGCTAACAGGATGAAGCCCCTACTGAACAAAGTGATATCACCTAACCAAAGTGCTTTTCTACCTAAAAGACAAATTGCCGAAAATGTTTTGCTAGCACACGAGATCATTCATTCTATCAAGCAAAAACAAGGAAGGGTGGGTTATGCATCCATTAAGTTGGATATGTCCAAAGCCTATGATAGGCTTGAATGGTCATTCTTGGCTAAAGTTATGTCTAAATTGGGTTTTCATCCAAAATGGATAAGGTTAATTATTAATTTCCTTGAATCAGTCTCTTTCTCCATTGTTCTTAATGGAAGCCCTTTAGGAAAATTCAAACCAGAAAGGGGATTAAGGCAAGGGGACCCCATGTCCCCCTACCTGTATATCATTTGTGCAGAAGCACTATGTTCTTATATTAGACATCTAGAAGAGACTAACCTGGTTCATGGAATTAAATGTGTGTCTGCCCCTCCAAGCAGCCACCTACTGTTTGCGGATGATAGTCTTCTCTTCACAAAAGCCACCATTCCTGACTTTCATGTTATAAAAGCGTACCTGCAAAAATATTGCAAAGCTAGTGGTCAAGAGATCAACTTTGAAAAGTCTGAACTCTTTTTCAGTAAAAAAGTTCACCCAAGACATATAAGGATTTTAGCAAAAATCCTCAACATATCGAATCTCAGTCTAGGAGAAAAAATACTTATGGGCTCCCATTACAATCTTAAGATCTAAAACCCAGACTCATAGATCTCTTCTAAATGCATTGGAGAAAAGAGTCAATGGGTGGTTAACCCAATTCCTGTCTCAGGCAGGCAGAACTACTCTAGTCAAGCATGTATGACAAGCTATGTCTTTATACCAAATGGATATATTTTTGATCCCAAAAAGTATGTGTCAAAAGATTGATACTCACCCGAATAGATACTGGTGGGGTGAGGATCCCAGAACATGTAAAAGGAAACTCCATCCGATTGGTTGCGAAAGTATCTGCAAATCGAAAAAAGAAGGGGGTTTGGGATTCAGATAGTGTGAAATAAATAACTTGGCAATGATGGCTAGGAGTGTTTGGAGGCTGGTGGGAAACCCAGACTCCCTCCTAGGTCAAGTTTTGAAAGCTAAGTATTATCGTAAGACCGATATGCTAAATGCTCTAGGTATGCTTCATGGGCTTGGAAATGTCTTCACCAAACTATGAGTAAGATAAAACCCTTTATCTCATGGGTTGTGGGGGAAGGAAATTTTATTGATCCTTGGTGTGACAATTGGATCCCTGAAAAAGGGAATGCCACACCAAGAGATAATTTTGCTCCTAATTTGAGCTTAAAAGTAAACGACTTCATCATTCAGTAATCTAGGACTTGGGATACAACAAAGTTAAGTGTTGTTTTTGATCAATATTCTGTAGAAAAGGTTGAAAAAATACCTCTTAGTATTGAGCCCTCTAGTGATAGAAGGGTGTGGGTTCCATCAAAAGATGGTAACTTCAGTACAAAGTCTGCCTACTCTACCTTAAGTGTGAGTGGAGACTTATCTAATTCTGATTTGTGGCAATCTCTGTGGAAGCAAAACTTACCTGCTAGGGTGAAGCTTTTTGTCTGGAAAGCACTCAAAGGTGCCTTACTAGTAAACAAGTTTCTCCATAAGCGTATTCATATCTCTGATAATACCTGTCCAAGATGTAAATGGAAATATGAATTAATTATGCACTCACTTGTGTCCTGTAAAGATCTTAATAGAGTTTGGGTAATGCTAAATATTCAAAATTTACAGTACCAAAATTTTACCTTTGAGCATTGGATTAGGTATTGGCTTCGGCTTGAACCTTATAAGGATACTTCTTATAGAGCTGATCTCTTTCCAAAAATCGCTTGTTTGATGTGGTCAATATGGACAAGTAGGAATGAAATTGTGCATAATAACAAAATTGAAGAACCCATGGCAATCTTTGCTAGATCAAAATCAATGCAGATTCATACTTTCAAATCCCCAATTTTGAGCAGTATATCTGCAATCACAATTGGACAATTAGAACCTGCTTGGATTGCTCCACCAAGAGATTGGATTAAGATAAATACTGATGGTGCTTGGAACGTAGACTCCCCAGATGGAGGAATGGGTTTCATTATCAGGGATTCACATCAATAATTTATTTTTGCTGAATCAACTTACCTGATTTGCTTTTCAGCCGAAGTAGCAGAGACTACAGCAATTAGAGATGCCCTAAAATGTGCCTGGGAGAAGAAGAAGGATCAAATCATTGTCGAAAGCGATGTTGCAGCAATCTTGGAACAAATTAATAAGAAGACGTTCTTAGGGGATCAGCGAACCCATTTCCTATTTCAAGATATCAAAACCCTAATATCTAAATTTCAGTCCATCTCTTTCGTCTATGTAAATCAAACTGCTAATAGGGAAGCTCATAACCTGGCTAAATGGGCTAAGGTTAAAAAGAGTCATATGGTTTGGTCTGTGCCATCGGTTTGGCTCTTGCCTTCTCTTTGTGGTGACCATACTTTCTCGAGGGACAATTTGTAATATGTTTTTTTTCGTTTGCTTAAAAAAAAAAAAAAAAAAGATCCCCAAAAAAGAATACTGGAGGATAATCATAACAAACATGAATAAAATTGTTTCTTGAATTTTTTTGTCAGAGTATCTGCTACATTGTTAGCTTCCCTCTTAGCATATTTGCAAATCCAGTTAGAAAAGTTTTTAAGAATAGTAGTGCATTCTTGAATAACACTATTTGTTGTCCAATTTATTGTACCTAAGCATCCATTGATTGCTTTGATCATATTCTTGCAATCCCCTTCAATTTTCAGAAAATTAATAGCTTTTTCTTTGGCCCACTTCATAGCTTCCAGAGCAGCAACAACTTCAATCTGCTCCTCATCTACTGCATTTGCACTCCCCCCTTTGCTGAACAGAATCACCTATATGATTGCACAATATTATACCAAACCCTATAGGTAAATCTAGTCTAATAAATGAAGCATCAAAGTTCAATTTTATAGTTTGTACATTGGGTGGTATCCATATAACATTCTCACCTCTTGTAGGAGTAACTGTCACAGGTAAGATAACATTTTCACATTCATATATAAATTCCTTGACTGATGTTATGAAACTGGAAGGACTAAATTGTTTATTATCAAACACCATGGCATATCCCTGCTTTCATATCCACCACAAAACACGACAAACATATCTGACTTTTACCTGCATAGCCTGGTCCAAAAGTTATTAGCATTGAACAAATCAGATAACCAACAAAAAATATCGATATTATTATTCATACTAACCAAATTGTGGTCAAGAGCAAACCAAATTCTTTTGAAACTGAGCAATCAATAAGCAACTGTTGACAGATCTCATCAGTTGTCTTACACAAGGGGCAACTAGAGTCAATATTATTAACCACCTGATGAAGTTTATCTCTAGTTGAAAGGCAATTGTTTATGATTCTCCAAATAAAATAAAGGACCTTAGGTGGTAATTTCCAAAGGCTACTCCAAAAGAAATTGGTTATGGTCAAGTTTTGACCCCTTTGAGACTCCTGCAATAAAATATTATAGATTGACTTAACAACGAAAAAGACATTACTAGTTCCCTTCCATCTAACCTGATCATGGCCTACCATTGGTATTCTGATTCTACAAAGTGGAAATTGAATTATTGTGCTTCATTTTAGTGGACCTTCACAAATATCCTTTTCAACAATATTTATGTCCCTCCATCTTCTAGAATGAAATCAATTTTATTACACATACCAATTGTACCCTTACTATTTCGTATGAAGTTTCATTCGAATAAAAGATCCATAGAGAAACGAATCTCTTCTTATTATTACACCACCACCACCACCGGAATTTGTACCTTCACCAGCTCTGCCATCTCCACCAAATCTATTATCATCTCCAGCACCACCTCCTAGTCTATTGTTTCTATAGATTCCATCATTAGCTTCGTCTGTTCTCCTTTAACCATCACCACAATTTCAAAGTGACCGAGAATAAATTTGAGGTAGAACAAATTTGAGATCTGCGATGGAAAATCAAACCAAACCCACCACCACAATCTTCATCGTCACTAGCTCTGCAACTACCACCACCTTCGCCATCGTTAACTGGTTCGCGATTCGATTCCACAAGTATCAACATCAGATGAAACTTTCTTCTTCTGTTAAAGATTAATTTTCAAAATCAAATTCAAAGATGTCGAGATCTGATTTAGCGTCATTAAAAACGATTGATCAGATAAGTATAGCATTATCCTTGTAAATCAATTCAACCAAAAATATCATTTGATCGATTTCAGATCTGAACTTTCTGGAAACGAAATTTTATTGTTTCCACTGATCGATTGTGGTGGTTCTGGTTGGAATGATAAAATTGGAGATAGAGATAGTGGTGGTTCTGATTGTTTTTGGTGGTGGTGGTGGCGGCGGTGGTGAAGATTAAGTGTGATTTTTTTGCCTTTGGGGACGGTGGTGGTGCTTTTCTAGGTTTGGGAACTTTTCAGAGAGACACAACGGTGATGAAGCTACATGTGATGATCATGTTGTTATTATTTATATGTTTTTATGGGATCAATTGTTGCCGTTGATCCCATTTATGGGATCAACTACGGTTGTTGATACCATTTATGGGATGAACTCTTGTTGTTGACCCAATTTTTTATGGGATCAACTACTGTTATTGATAAAATTGGAGATAGAGATAGTGGTGGTTCTGCTTGTTTTTGGCGGTGGTGGTGGTGGTGGCGGCGGTGAAGATTAAGTGTGATTTTGTTGCCTTTTTGGACGGTGGTGGTGCTTGTCTAGGTTTGGGAACTTAGATGAATGTTAGGGCAGTGAGAAATGTTGCTTTGAATGGTGTTGTAAATCTGTATGTTGCAGTGGTGTTTGTTGCGGCTGAAATAGGAAAAAGCAGAAGATGATGTTGGTGGCTACTGCAATGAAGGAGATGAAGCTGTTGTTGTTTTATGAAGCTACAAGTGATGATCAAGTGTTAGTTTTTTATATGTTTTTATGGGATCAATTGTTGTTGTTGACCCAATTTTTTATGGGATCAACTACGGTTGTTGATCCATCTATGGGATCAACTCCTGTTGTTGACCCAATTTTTATGGGATCAACTATTGTTGTTGATCCTTTCAACTCCTATTGATGAACAATATTTCCTTGGATAAGCATAATCATGCTTGTAGTTTAAATCATGTAAATTTCTTCCAATGTTGAACTTGTGGTGCAATGGTAGCATGATTGACTCCATGTCAGATGATGCGTGTTCGACTCACGCCAAGTTCACTCCATTTACATGGATCAACTTCTACTGTTGATCCTTTTTTTTTGGATCAACTACCGTTGTTGATCCCCTAAACTGGGTCAACTTCTACTGTTGGTTCTTTTTTTATTTGGATCAACTACTGTTGTTGATACAAAAATATTTGAACCAGTGGCGGCGGCGGCGGACTAGTGGTGGTGGCCGCGACGGCGAACTAGTGGTGGTGGTGTAATGGTGGTGGTGAAGGAGTGGTGGTGGAATATTAGTGGTGGTGGCGGTTGGTAGGTGGTGGTTGTTGAACGGTGGTGGAGGAATGGTAGTTGAATGTTGGTGGTGGTGGCGCTAGTGGTGGTAGTGAAGTGGTAGAGGAAGAAATTTGTTCCATTTTGAAATAAAGAAAAATATTACTCTCTCTGTTTCTAAAACACAGTCCGCTTTGACTTTGTCAAAATATCAAGGAGACCATAATACTTTACTTTACTACCCTTCACTATTTACCTATTTTATGTTAATAAAAATGCAAGTATTAAAAACTGCCTAAAATTGTTAAGAGGATTGTAAATAGGAAACAAAAAAGAAAAACTAAAAGATATCGAATTTAAACTCTTTAGGGAATTTAATTCTTGGAGCCAAATATATTGTTTTTCAAAAGGAATGAAGGACATATTTGTTTCCTTAATTGTACAAATTTCTTTAATATTTTAGATTAGGTCCCATTAATATGCGTTTATGAATATAAAAAATTAAAGGCTATAATAGAGAGTTCATTGAAAAAATACGCCTATAAACAGAAGTTGGACACAATTTTGAAACAGACGGAAATGGAATAGAGGACGGTCTTTTTGAAACAGAGGGAGTATATGGGTGAGGGTATTAAGGTAAATCTAATTTTAAATGGATAAGGTTATTAAAAACTAGGGACATATTTATTGTTGTATAAGGATATATTTATTGGGGTTCAAAAGTAGGGACATATAAATAACGTACCCTTCTGCAAATCTGTTCAACAATGTGAGCTGAGAATAAAGCATATAATATATCAGCGTTCCAACTTCTAGGTGTCATTATCTATTACTTGAGAAACTTTTTTGATTCCATTAGAAATCATATTATTAGGCACATGTTGACCTACACTAGGTACCCAAATGTCTTTCCATATGTGAATTTCATTTCCATTAGCTAATTCCCAGCAGTAATGTCTCTTACTATCTCTAAACCTTGACATAGACCTATCCATATCCATGAACCATTATTACTAAGAGAATCAGATAAAAGATTATCTTCATGGAAGTATTTGTGTTCGTTAATTTAAACCCACAAAGCATCATGTTCTGTGACTAATCCCCAAGCAAGTTTTTTTAAGAGGGATCTATTAAACTCAGCAGATCTTCTAATGCTCAGACCACCTTGGTGTTTAGGTCTATCTATTGCAAACCAAGATTTATGATACCATTTCCTACCAATGCTATCCTTATGCCAAAAAAATCTTCTTTGAATACCATCTATCATATGAATTATCTTTTTAGGCATAGGAAAGATTGACATTTGATGAGTAGTTATAGATCCTATGAGTGTTTGAGTGAGGACTGTTTTACCTGCTTAGTTCAAGTGATTAGATTTCCACTTAGACAGTCTACCATCAAATTTTCCCATCATACCAGAGAAGAATTCACTTTTGTTTTGCTGAAGAAGGAGAGGGGCCTCTAAATACTCGTCCTGTAAGGCCATACTCTTTATGTTTCATTATTTGAGTAATAACATGTTTCACTTGGTTATCAGTTTTTTTTTACTAAAGGCCATAACAGATGTATCAAAATTGATTGCTTAGCTGGAAGCTTCACTGAAGCTATCTAAGATGGAGTTCAGATATCTTACCTCTTTAGGATTGCTTTTGTAAATATCAAACAATCATCTGCAAAA